>NC_079358.1:6185440-6224646 GCF_029582105.1 Oenanthe melanoleuca
TTGGGGTAAGAAATGGGGATTTTGGGGTGAAAACTGAAAATTTTGGGGTCACAAATGAAAAATTTGGGGTCAGAAATGGATAAAATGGGATTTTTGGGGGATTTTTTTGAGAAAAAATGGGGATTTTTGGGGTAAAAAATGAAAAATTTGGGGTCAGAAATGGGAAAAATGGGAATTTTTTGGGTCGGAAATGGGGAGTTTTGGGGGAAAAATGGCAAAAAATGGAGATTTTTGAGTGGGAAAAATGGGGATTTTTGAGTGGGAGAAATGGGAATTTTGGGGTGAAAAACAAAAATTTTGGGGTCAGAAATGGGAATTTTGGGGGAAAAATGGGAAAAAAAAAAGGGGATTTTGGGGGAAAAAAGGGGAATTTTTGGGTCAGAAATGGGAATTTTTTGGGAGGAAAAAAAGGGGATTTTTGAGTGGGAAAATGGGAATTTTTGGGGTCAGAAATGAAAATTTTGGGGTCAGAAATGGAAAAAATGGGATTTTTAGGGGGAAAATGGGAATTTTTGGGTGAAAAATGGGAAATTTTGGGTCAGAACTGGGAATTTCCTCAGCACGTCCCGGAGCGCCAGCAGCTTCTGCTCCCGGTCATTGATCTCTGCAAGGACATTTTGGGGGGAAAAATGAGCATTTTGGGGCCAGAAATCCAAAATTTTGGGGTCAGAAATGAAAATTTCGGGGTCAGAAATGGGAAAAATGGGATTTTTTGGAGAAAAAATGGGGATTTTTGGGTGAAAAATGGGAATTTTTGGGTGAAAAATGGGAAATTTTGGAGTCGGAAATGGGGATTTTTGGGGTAAGAAATGGGGATTTTGGGGTGAAATACAAAAATTTTGGGGTCAGAAATGGGAATTTTGGGAGGAAAAATGAGAATTTTTGGGGAAAAATGGGGATTTTGGGGGGAAAAATGGCAAAAAATGGGGATTTTTGGGGGAAAAAACGGGAATTTTTGGGTCAGAAATGGGAATTTTTTGGGGGAAAAAAAGGGGATTTTTGAGTGGGAAAATGGGAATTTTTGGGGTCAGAAATGAAAAATTTGGGGTCAGAAATGGAAAAATGGGATTTTTAGGGGGAAAATGGGAATTTTTGGGTGAAAAATGGGAAATTTTGGAGTTGGAAATGGGAAATTTCCTCAGCACGTCCCGGAGAGGCAGCAGCTGCTGCTCCCGGGCATTGATCTCTGCAAGGACATTTTGGGGGGAAAAATGAGCATTTTGGGGCCAGAAATCCAAAATTTTGGGGTCAGAAATGAAAATTTCGGGGTCAGAAATGGGAAAAATGGGATTTTTTGGAGAAAAAATGGGGATTTTTGGGTGAAAAATGGGGATTTTTGGGGGAAAAATGGGAAATTTTGGAGTCGGAAATGGGGATTTTTGGGGTAAGAAATGGGGATTTTGGGGTGAAAAATGAAAATTTTGGGGTGAAAAATGGGAAAAATGGGAATTTTTTGGGTCGGAAATGGGGAATTTTGAGAGGAAAAATGGCAAAAAATGGGGATATTTGAGTGGGAAAAATGGAGATTTTTGGAGTCGGAAATGGGGATTTTTTTTAGGTGAAAAATGAAAATTTTGGAGTCAGAAATGAAAAATTTGGGGTCAGAAATGGGAAAAATGGGAATTTTGGGGGATTTTTTGGGGAAAAAATGGGAATTATTGGGTGAAAAATGGGAAATTTGGGGTGAAAAATGGGAAATTTTGGAGTCGGAAATGGGAAATTTTGGGGTAAAAATGAAAATTTTGGGGTCAGACATGGGAATTTTGGGAGGAAAAATGAGAATTTTGGGGGAGAAAATGGGAAAAATGGGGATTTTTGGGGGAAAGAATGGGAATTTTTTGGGGGAAAAAAAGGGAATTTTTGGGTCAGAAATGGGAATTTTTGGGGTCAAAAATGGGGATTCTTGAGTGGGAAAATGAGGATTTTTGGGGAAAAATGGGGATTTTTTGGATGAAAAATGAGAATTTTGGGGCCAGAAATCAAAAATTTTGGGGTCAGAAATTAAAATTTTGGAGTCAGAAATGGGAAAAATGGGATTTTTTGGAGAAAAAATGGGGATTTTGGGGTGAAAAATGAAAATTTTGGGGTCACAAATGAAAAATTTGGGGTCAGAAATGGGAAAAATGGGAATTTTTTGGGTCAGAAATGGGGAATTTTGGGGGAAAAATGGCAAAAAATGGGGATTTTTGAGTGGGAAAAATGGGGATTTTGGGGTGAAAAACAAAAATTTTGGGGTCAGAAATGGGAATTTTGGGAGGAAAAATGAGAATTTTGGGGGAAAAATGGGAAAAAAAATGGGGATTTTGGAGGGAAAAAACGGGAATTTTTGGGTCAGAAATGGGAATTTTTGGGGTAAGAAATGTGGATTTTGGGGGGGGAAATGGGAATTTTTGGGGGGAAAAAATGGGAATTTTTGGAAGAAAAATGGGATTTTTTTTTGGGGAAAAAAGGGAATTTTGGGGGGGAAAATGGGAATTTTGGAGGGGAAAAATGGGAATTTTTGAGGTCAGAAATGGGAATTTTTGGGGTCAGAAATGGGAATTTTTTTTGGAAAAAATGGGAATTTTTGGATCAAAATGGGGAATTTTTGGGGGAAAAAATGGGAATTTTTGAGGTCAGAAATGGGAATTTTTGGGGTCAGAAATGGGAATTTTTTTTTGAAAAAATGCGAATTTTTGGTTAAAAATGGGGAATTTTTGAGGGAAAAAATGGGAATTTTTTTGGGGAAAAATGGGAATTATTGGGTCAGAAATGCGAATTTTTAGGGGGAAAAAATGGGGATTTTGGGACAGAAATGGAAATTTTTTGGGTCAGAAATAGGAATTTTTTTGGGAAAAATGGGAATTTTTGGGAGAACAAATGAGAATTTTTTGGAAGAAAAAATGGGAATTTTTGGGGGGAAAAATGGGAATTTTTGGGTCAGAAATGGGAATTTTTTGGGGAAAAAAATAAAAATTTTTTGGGGAGAGAAGTGGAAATTTTTGGGTTCGGAAATGGGAATTTTTTTGGGAAAAATGGGAATTTTTTTGGAAAAATGGGAATTTTTTGGGGAAAAAAAATGGGAATTTTTTTTGAAAAATGGGAATTTTTTGGGGAAAAAAAATGGGAATTTTTTTTGAAAAATGGGGATTTTGCGGGGGAAAAAATGGGAATTTTTGGGGACGGAAATGCAAATTTTTTAGGGAAAAATGGGGAAAAAAAGGGGATTTTTATGGGAAGAGTGGGATTAGTCTCTGGGAATGTTGGAATTTTGGGAATTTGGGGATTTGGGTGACTCACTGTGGGCCTCCACCAGCTCCAGCTGCATCGGGTACGGCACCAGCGGCTCCGGCAGCTCCGAGAAAAAACTTTTCATGGCCCCGGCCACGGTGTTGACGGTGAAATCCTTCTCTGCCAGGTCCAGCCCGTGGTCTGGGGGGAAAAAATGATGGGATTTGGGGGGAAAAATCACCTGGGAATGAGGGAAATTGTGCAGAAAAATTGGGGGAAAAACAGGGAAAAAATTGGGGAAAAAATGGGAATTTTGCGGCAGATTCGAGGCACAAAATTCTGAATTTTAACCCCAAAAATTGGAATTAAAGCTTCAAAATCCCAGGGAAAAATCCATGGAATTCTGGGGGATTGGGGTGTGAAATTTCCTTGGGATTGGGGGAAATTCCATGGAAAAATTGGGGTGAAAAAATGGGAATTTTCTGGGAGATTCAAGCCAAAAAATCCTGAATTTTAACCCCAAAATCCTGAATTTCAGCCCCAAAAATTGGAATTAAAGCCTCAAAATCCCAGAAAAATCCATGGAATTCTGGGGGGAATTTCAATCCTGAAATCCTTCTCTGCCAGGTCCAGCCCGTGGTCTGGGGGGAAAAATGATGGGATTTGGGGGGAAAAATCACCTGGGAATGAGGGAAATTGTGCAGAAAAATTGGGGGAAAAACAGGGAAAAAATTGGGGAAAAAATGGGAATTTTGCGGCAGATTCGAGGCACGAAATCCTGAATTTTAACCCCAAAATCCTGAATTTCAGTCCTAAAAATTGGAATTAAAGGCCCAAAATCCCAAAGATCCCAGGGAAAAATCCATGGAATTCTGGGGGATTGGGGTGTGAAATTTCCTTGGGATTGGGGGAAATTCCACAGAAAAAAATGGGAATTTTGGGGGAAATTCGAGCCACAAAATTCTGAATTTTAACCCCAAAAATTGGAATTAAAGCCTTAAAATCCCAGGGAAAAATCCATGGAATTCTAGGGGAAAATCCCTTGGGAATGAGGGAAATTCCATGGAAAAATAGGGGGGAAAAATTGGGGAAAAAATGGGATTTTTGGGGCAGATTCGAGCCCAAAATGCTAAATTTTAACCCCAAAATCCTGAATTTCAGTCCTAAAAATTGGAGTTAAAGGCCCAAAATCCCAGGGAAAAATTTATGGAATTCTGGAGGATTGGGGTGTGAAATTTCCTTGGGATTGGGGGAAATTCCACAGAAAAAAATGGGAATTTTTGGGGGAATTTCGATCCTGAAATCCTGAATTTTAACCCCAAAATCCTGAATTTCAGCCCTAAAAATTGGAATTAAAGCCCCAAAATCCCAAAGAACTCAGGGAAAAATTTAGGGAATTCTGGGGGAAAAATTCCTTGGGAATGAGGGAAATTCCAGGGAAAAATAGGGGGGAAAATTGGGGAAAAATTGGGGAAAAAAATGGGAATTTTGAGGCAGATTCGAGCCACAAAATTCTGAATTTTAACCCCAAAAATTGGAATTAAAGCCTCAAAATCCCAGGGAAAAATCCATGGAATTCTGGGGGATTGGGGTGGGAAATTTCCTTGGGATTGGGGGAAATTCCACAGAAAAAAATGGGAATTTTGGGGGGAATTCCAGCCCTAAAATCCTGAATTTCAGCCCTAAAATCTTGAATTCTAAGCCGAAAATCCCAGGGAAAAATCCAGGAAAATCCCAGGAAAAATTAGGAATTCTGGGGGAAAAAAATCAGGAATTTCAGAGTAAAAAAATCAGGAATTTTAGGGTAAAAAATTCAGAAATTCTGGGGTAAAAAAAATGAAGAATTTTGGGGTAAAGGAAAGGAATTTTGGGGTAAAAACCAGGAAATTTGGGGAAAAAATGAAGAATTTTGGGGTAAACAAAGAATTTTGGGGCAAAAGAAATCTGAAATTTTGGGGTGAAAAATTCAGGAATTGGGACAAAAAAATCAGGAATTTTGGGGTAAAAAATCAGGAATTCTGGGTTAAAAAAATGAAGAATTTTGGGGTAAAAAAATGAATTTTGGGGTAAAAAAATCTGAAATTTTGGGGCAAAAAAAATCAGGAACTTGGGAAAAAAAATCAGGAATTCTGGGGTAAAAAAATGAAGAATTTTGGGGTAAAAAAATGCTGAAATTTTGGGGTAAATAAAGGGAATCTGGGGTAAAAAAACAGAAATTCTGGGTAAAAAATCAGTAATTTTGGGGCAACAAAAAAGGAAATTGGGATAAAAGTCAGGAATTTTGGGGTAAAAAAAATCAGGAATTGGGGTAAAAAAAATCAGGAATTTTGGGGTAAAAAATCAGGAATTCTGAGTTAAAAAAAATGAAGAATTTTGGGGTAAAAAAAATGAATTTTGGGGTAAAAAAATCTGAAATTTTGGGGCAAAAAAATCAGGAACTTGGGAAAAAAATCAGGAATTCTGGGGTAAAAATATGAAGAATTTTGGGGTAAAAAAATTCTGAAATTTTGGGGTAAATAAAGGGAATCTGGGGTAAAAAAACAGGAATTCTGGGTAAAAAATCAGTAATTTTGGGGAAAAAAAAAAAGGAAATTGGGATAAAAATCAGGAATTTTGGGGTAAAAAAATCAGGAATTGGGGTAAAAAAAATCAGGAATTTTGGGGTCAAAAAATGAAGATTTTTGGGGTAAAAAAATTAATTTTGGGCTAAAAAAATCTGAAATTTTGGGGAAAAAATCAGGAACTGGGGTAAAAAAAAATCAGGAATTATGAGTAAAAAAATCAGGAATTCTGGGGTAAAAAATCTAAAATTTTGGGGCAATAAAAAGGAATTTGGGGTAAAAAAATCAGGAATTCTGGGGTAAAAAAAATGAAGAATTTTGGGTTAAAAAAACGAATTTTAGGGTAAAATCTGAAATTTTGGGGGAAAAAAAATGTGAAATTTTTTGGGGAAAAAATTAATTTGGGAATAAAAAGATCAGGAATTTTAGGGTAAAAAAAATGGGATTTTTGTTATTTCAGAAAGGATTTTGAATTTTGGGGGTTTTTTTTATGTTTTTCCCAAATTTTGGGGAATTTTGGGGATTTTTGGGGTTACCTTGGTCGAACTGGCGCTGCAGACTTTCCATTTCTGATTTGTTGCCACTGACTCTGTAAATCCCCTCCGTGCTCAGCCCTGCCAAAAAACCAAAAAAATCCCAAATTTACCAAATTTCCCAAATTTCTGGGTTTTTATAGAACTCCTGTCATGATCAGGGAGGGTTTTTAGGGGGATTTTTGGGGAAAAAAAAGGGGAAAAAATCAAATTTTTTTGGATTTTTTAAGGGGAAATTTCAGGTTTTGGGATGAAGAATTAAAAATTTTAGGATTTATTATTCCCCCCCAAAAAATTAAATTTCAAATCAAACTTAAAAGGGTTCAAAAGTTCTCCCAAAAAAATGTGGAAAATGGAATTTAGGAAATAAGGGAAAATTTAGGAATAATTCATTCAAAAAAAAAATACAAAATCCCTTAAAAAAAACCAAAATTTATCAAAAAAAATGGCCCAATAATCCTAAAAAAAATCCCAAATATTTAAAGAATTTCCAAAGTTTATAAATTCTCCCAAAATCCCTAAAAATCTTCAAAAACTTCCCCACCAAAAAAACCAAAAATCTGCTCAAAATAAATTTAAAAAAACACAGAAATTCCTAAAACCTTCCCCTAAACCCTAAAAAAATCCAAAATGCTCCAAAACCTTTTTGTAAAGTTTTAAAAATCCCAAAAAAAAAAAAAAACCTCCAAAATAAAATAAAAATCCCAAAAAAACCCCAAAAAATTTCCTTTAAAATTCCCAAAAAACTCCCAAAAAATCCCAGAAAATTTCCTTAAAAATTCCCAAAAATTCCCAAAAAAATCCCAGAAAATTCCCTTAAAAATTTACAAAAATTCACAAAAAATTCCCAAAAATTCCAAAAAAATTCCCAAAAAATCCAAGAAAATTTCCTTTAAAATTCACAAAAATTCCCAAAAAAATCCCTACAATTCCCAAAAAAATTCCCAAAAAATTCCCAAAAATTCATGAATTTCCTTGACTGACCTGTGGCCTGAATGCAGCATTTGACGAACCCTAAAAACCCCTAAAAATCCCTTTAAAATTAAAAAAAAATTTTAAAAAAATTTTAAAAAAATTTTTAAAAAATTCCACAAAAAATCCCCAAAAATTACTAAAAAATCCTGGAACATTCCCAAAATTCCCAAATTTCCCAGACTGACCTGAGGCCTGGATGCAGTGCAAAATGAACCCTAAAAAACTCCTAAAAAAACTCTTAAAAATTAAAAAAAAAATTCCCAAAAAAATCCAAAAAAATTCCCAAATAAATCACAAAAAATTCCCAAAAAATCCCCAAAAAATTCCAAAAAAAATTCCAAAAAAATTCCCAAAAATTCCCCAAATTTCCCCAATTTCCCCAGAATCCCCAGACTGACCAGTGGCCTCTATGTACTGGATGCAGCACTAAAAAAATCCCTTAAAAATTCAAAAAAACCCAGAAAAATTCCCAAAAAAAATCCAAAAAATTCTCAAAAAATTCCCAAAAAATCCCCAAAACATTCCTCAAAAAATTCCCCAAAAATTCCCTAAAATTCCCAAAATTCCTCCAACCCCCCAGACTGACCAGTGGCCTCCATGTACTGGATGCAGCGCTCGATGAACCCTAAAAATCCCTTAAAAATTCAAAAAAAATCATAAAAATTCCCAAAAAAATTCCAAAAAAACTCTCAAAAAATTCCCAAAAAATTCCCAAAAAATTCTCAAAAAAATCCAAAAAATTTCCCAAAAATACCCCAATTTTCCCAGAATCTCCAGGCCTACCAGTGGCCTCGATGTACTGGATGCAGCGCTCGATGAACCCTAAAAATCCCTAAAAACCCATAAAAAAATCCCCAAAAAAATCCCAAAAAATTAATAAAAATATCCCAAAAAAAATCCCAAAAATATCACTAAAAATTCCTAAAAATTCCCAAAATTCCCAAAAATCCTCAAGCATACCAGTGGCCTCGATGTACTGGATGCCGCGCTCGATAAACCCTAAAAAAATCCTTAAAAATTCAAAAAAAATCATAAAAATTCCCAAAAAAATCCCAAAAAATTCTCAAAAAATTCCCAAAAAAGTCCCCAAAAATTCCCTAAAATTCCCAAACAA
Organism: Oenanthe melanoleuca; assembly: GCF_029582105.1. Classification (NCBI taxonomy): domain Eukaryota; kingdom Metazoa; phylum Chordata; class Aves; order Passeriformes; family Muscicapidae; genus Oenanthe; species Oenanthe melanoleuca. The sequence continues at coordinate 6,193,834 of NC_079358.1, forward strand.
TTCCCAAAATTCCTCCAACCTCCCAAACTGACCAGTGGCCTCCATGTACTGGATGCAGCGCTCGACGAACCCTAAAAAAATCCTTAAAAATTCAAAAAAAATCATAAAAATTCCCAAAAAAATCTCAAAAAATTCTCAAAAAATTCCCAAAAAATTCCCAAAAAAGGCCCCAAAAATTCCCTAAAATTACCAAACAATTCCCAAAATTCCTCCAATCCCCCAGACTGACCAGTGGCCTCCATGTACTGGATGCAGCGCTCGACGAACCCTAAAAAATCCCTTAAAAATTCAAAAAAAATCATAAAAATTCCCAAAAAAATTCCAAAAAATTCTCAAAAAATTCTCAAAAAATTCCCAAAAACTTTTCAAAAAACTCCCCAAAAAATCCAAAAAATTTCCCAAAAATACCCCAATTTTCCCAGAATCTCCAGGCCTACCAGTGGCCTCGATGTACTGGATGCCGCGCTCGATGAACCCTAAAAAAATCCTTAAAAATTCAAAAACAACCATAAAAATTCCCAAAAAAATCCCAAAAAATTCTCAAAAAATTCCCAAAAAATTCTCAAAAAACTCCCCAAAAAATTCCAAAAAATTTCCCAAAAATACCCCAATTTTCCCAGAATCTCCAGGCCTACCAGTGGCCTCGATGTACTGGATGCAGCGCTCGACGAACCCTAAAAAAATCCCTTAAAAATTCAAAAAAAAATCATAAAAATTCCCAAAAAAATTCCAAAAAATTCTCAAAAAATTCCCAAAATCTCCCCAATTTCCCCAGAACCCCCAGGCCTACCAGTGGCCTCGATGTACTGGATGACACACTCGACGAACACTAAAAAATCCTTAAAAATTAAAAAAAAAATCATAAAAATTCCCAAAAATTCCCAAAAAATTCTCAAAAAAATTCCCAAAAAATTCCCAAAAAAGTCTCCAAAAATTCCCTAAAATTCCCAAACAATTCCCAAAATTCCTCCAACCCCCCAGACTGACCAGTGGCCTCGATGTACTGGATGCAGCGCTCGATGAACCCTAAAAAATCCCTTAAAAATTCAAAAAAAATCATAAAAATTCCCAAAAAAATTCCAAAAAATTCTCAAAAAATTCCCAAAAAATTCCAAAAAATTTCCCAAAAATACCCCAATTTTCCCAGAATCTCCAGGCCTACCAGTGGCCTCGATGTACTGGATGCAGCGCTCGATAAACCCTAAAAAAATCCTTAAAAATTCAAAAAAACCATAAAAATTCCCAAAAAAATTCCAAAAAATCCCCAAAAAATTCCCAAAACATTCCCAAAAAATTCCCCAAAAATTGTCTAAAATTCCCAAACAATTCCCAAAATTCCTCCAACCCCCCAGACTGACCAGTGGCCTCCATGTACTGGATGCAGCGCTCGACGAACCCTAAAAAATCCCTTAAAAATTCAAAAAAAATCATAAAAATTCCCAAAAAAATCCCAAAAAATTCTCAAAAAATTCCCAAAAAATTCCCAAAAAAGGGCCCCAAAAATTCCCTAAAATTCCCAAACAATTCCCAAAATTCCTCCAACCCCCCAGACTGACCAGTGGCCTCCATGTACTGGATGCAGCGCTCGATAAACCCTAAAAAAAATCCTTAAAAATTCAAAAAAAATCATAAAAATTCCCAAAAAAATTCCAAAAAATTCTCAAAAAATCCCCAAAAAACCCTAAAAAATTCCCCAAAAAATTCCCAGAATTTCCCCAATTTCCCCAGAATACCCAGACTGACCAGTGGCCTCCATGTACTGGATGCAGCGCTCGATAAACCCTAAAAAAAATCCTTAAAATTTCAAAAAAAAATCATAAAAATTCCCAAAAAAATCCCAAAAAATTCTCAAAAAACTCCCCAAAAAATCCTAAAAAATTCCCAAAAAATTTCCCAAAAATACCCCAATTTTCCCAGAATCTCCAGGCCTACCAGTGGCCTCGATGTACTGGATGCCGCGCTCGACGAACCCTAAAAAATCCCTTAAAAATTCAAAAAAAATCATAAAAATTCCCAAAAAAATCCCAAAAAATTCTCAAAAAATTCCCAAAATTTCCCCAGGTTCCCCAGAACCCCCAGGCCTACCAGTGGCCTCGATGTACTGGATGCAGCGCTCGATGAAGACGGGGATGGGCCGCTCGGGGGTCACCACGCTGGCCAGGGGAACCCCGAAGTAGCTGCTCTCCCAGGGAGCCTTGGACAGGGAGGGTCTGGCCTTGGCCTTGGGCTTCTGAGGGGAGAAAGGGCAGGAAATTATGGGATGGCAACGGGGGATTGGTGGGGGATTAATTGGAATTGAATGGGGAAATTATGGGGAATGAATGGGGAATGAACAGGGAATGAACAGGGAATTAATGGGAAAATCATGGGGAATTAATAGGGAATAAATGGGGAATTAATGGGGGATTAATGGGGAATGAGTGGGGGATTAATGGGGAATTAATGAGGAATTAATTAGAAATTAATGAGGAATTAGTAGGGGATTAATGGGGAATTAGTGGGAGATTAATTTGGAATTAATGGGGAATTAGTAGGGGGATTGAATGGGAAATTCAGGGGAAATTAATGGGGAATGAGTGGGGGATTAATGGGGGATTAGTGGGGATTAATGGAGGATTAATGAGAAATTAATGGGAATTAATAGGGAATGAATGGGAATTAATGGGGAATTAGTGGGGAATTAATTGGAAATTAATGGGGAATTAATAGGGGATTAATGGGGGATTAGTGGGGATTAATGGAGGATTAATGGGAATTAATAGGAAATGAATGGGGAATGAATGGGAAAGTCATGAGGAATTAATGGGGAATTAGTGGGGAATTAATAGGGAATGAATGGGGAATTAATTGGAAATTAGTGGGGAATTAGTAGGGAACTCAGGGGGAATTAATGGGGGATTAATGGGGAATTAATGAGGAATTAATTGGAAATTAATGGGGAATTAGTGGGGATTAATGGGGAATTAGGGGGGAATTAATGGGAAAATTCATGGGAAATTCACGGAATATTCATGGAAAATTACAGGAAATTCACAAGAAAATCACAGAGAAATTCATGGAAACTCATGAGCAATTAATGGGAAATTAATAAGAAAGTAATGGGAAATTAATAAGAAAGCCACGGGGAAATCATGGGAAATTAATGGGAAATGAATGGGAAAATAATGGGAAAAATCACAGAAAATTAATGGAAAATTAATGGGAAGGTAATGGGAAAATCATGGGGGAATCATGGGAAATTAATTAGAAATTAATGAGAAATTAATAAGAAATTAATGGGAAATTAATGGGGAAATCACAGGGAAACCATGGAAAAGTAATGGAAAATTCCAGGAAAAATCATGGGAAAATCCCAGAAAATTCCCAGAATAAACCCGGAAAATTCCTGGGAAAATCTGGGAAATTTCCATGGGAAAATCATGGAAAATTCCATGGGAAATACCCAGAAAATCCTGGGAAATTCCTGGGAAAAAATCCCAGAAAATTAATGGGAAAACCGTGGGAAAATTCATGGGAAAATCACAGGAAATTCATGGGAAAATTCCAGAAAAAATCACCAAAAATTCCTGAGAACACCCCCAGAAAATTCAAAAAATTCCTGGAAAAATCCAGGAGAATCCCAGAAAATCCCAGGGAAAATGACGGGAAATTCCCAGGAAAATCCCAGAAAAATCCAGGAGAATTCCCAGAAAATCCCAGGGAAAAATGACAGAAAATACCCAGGAAAATCCCAGAAACATCCTGGAAAATCCCAGGAAATTCCCAGGAAAATCCCAAGTAAAATGACAGAAAATTCCCATGGAAAATGACAGGAAATTCCCAAGAAAATCCCAGAAAAATCCAGGAAAATCCCGGAAACAAACTGGGAGAAATCTCAGAAGATCCCAGAAAATTTCAGGGAAAAATTGCAGAAAATTCCTGGAAACTTCCCAGAAAAATCCTGGAAAATCCCCACTGGGTGTCCCACCCTTCCTTGACCTTGACCTTGACCCCAGAATGACCCTTCCAGCCTTCATCCCACCTTCACCATCCTCCTGAGGACGTTCCTTGTACCTGGGGTGCACTGGGATGGCCACTGGGGTGTCCCACCATTCCTTGACCTTGACCTTGACCCCAGAATGACCCTTCCAACCTTCATCCCATCTTCCTCATCCTCATCAGCAAGTTCTCCCTCCTGGGATCCTCCACTGACCACTGGCGTGTCCCACCATTCCCTGAGCTTGACCATCACCCCAAAATGACCCTTCCAGCCCCATCTTCACCCCAGTGTGACCCCTCCAAGACCCTCAACCTTCCTCATCCTCATCACCAGGTTCTCCCTCCTGGGATCCTCCACTGACCACTGGGGTGTCCCATCATTCCCTGAGCTTGACCATCACCCCAAAGTGACCCCCCCAAGCCCCATCCTCACCCCAAACTGACCCCCAAAACGACCCCACCTTGGTGGTCCTGCGGAGGCTCCTGAGGATGTTCCTTGTCCTGGGATCCTCCACTGACCATTCCCACCATTCCTTGACCTTGACCATCACCCCAAACTGACCCTTCCAGCCCCATCCTCACCCCAGTGTGACCCCTCCAGCCCCACCTTGGTGGTCCTGCGGAGGCTCCTGAGGAAGTTCCTTGCCCTGGGTTCCACTGGGATGACCACTGGGGTGTCCCACCATTCCCACCCCTCCCTGACCTTGACCATCACCCCAAAATGACCCTTCCAGCCCCATCCCCACCCCAATGTGACCCCTCCAAGACCCTCAACCTTCCTCATCCTCATCACCAAGTTCTTCCTCCTGGGATCCTCCACTGACCACTGGGGTGTCCCATCATTCCCTGAGCTTGACCCCCACCCCAAAATGACCCCCCAAGCCCCATCCCCACCCCAGTGTGACCCCTCCAGCCCCACCTTGGTGGTCCTGCGGAGGCTCCTGAGGATGTTCCTCCTGCGCGGATCCTCGCCGTCGGCCGCCTCGTACGCCATCCCCGCGTTGTCCCCTTTGTACCCGCCTTGGCCGCCCGGCTCCTCGTCCTTCTTCCTCCCCGAGCCCAGCTCGTCGTCGCTGCCCAGGCTCAGGCCGGGCCGGTAGCCGGCGAAGCGGCCGAGCCGCGCGCACCGCGCCCGGTAGAGCCGCGGTTTGGCGCCGGCCGGGAGCCGGCGGCCGCGCTCCAGGGAGCCGGTGTCCATCTCGCTGTCCGAGCCGTTGCCGCTGCCGTTGGACGCCGCCTTGTTGATGTTGCGCACGGTGATGATCTTGCCCTGGGTGCTGTCGTGGGGCACCGAGTAGATGTTCTCCTCCTCGCTCCTCGGCTTCACCACGGCGTCCATGGGCTCGGCGTAGTCCGAGGGGTCGAAGCAGTCGGGCGGCAGCCAGGCGGAGGAGGACACGGAGCGCCGCTGCCCGTCGCGGTGGCTCTGCTCCAGGTAGCCCAGCTCGCCCTTGATGTCGAAGTGGACGGGCGGCTTGGGCTTGACGGGCGGCGGCGGCGCTTTGTTGTTGAGCTTGCTCTCGAAGATGAAGGACAAGCCGTCGTTGCCCTCCAGCTCCATGGAGAGCTTGGAGTGGTCCTTGGGCAGCGCCGGCAGCGCGGCGGGCGGCTCCTCGCGGAAGGGGCTGTAGCCGGGCGGCGGCTCGGGGTCGTCCTCGGAGTCGGGCAGGTTGGAGTTGCCGAGCGGCGAGCCGGCGCGCGGCGAGTTGAAGACGTCCTCGCCGGCGCCGCAGGCCTCCACGGCGGCGTTGTCGTACATGTGCGCGGCCTCCACCATGTTCTTCTTGTCCAGGGCGTCCTTGAAGAAGGGCTGGAAGGCGTCCAGCTTGGGCTGGGGCTGCCCGCAGGCCAAGGTGGCGAAGCGCCCCTCGATCTCCTGCGCGATCTCCTCGCCCTCGGCCACCTGCTCGCGGCTCACGTCGTTGTCCAGCAGGTCGGCCGAGCCGTCGGCCAGCGCCACCAGCTGCACGGGCACGATGTCCGGCACGTCGGCCAGGAAGGCGCGCAGCGCGGCCAGCGAGGCGCGGCGCCGGGCGGCGTAGAAGACGATGTAGCCGTGCACCAGGCGGCTCTTGCGCAGCCCGAAGGAGGCGTGGTAGGACAGCAGCGCCAGCTCCACGCGCCGCCGCTGCGCGCCCACCGCCACGTCCAGCAGCACCGCCGCGCCGCCGCCCGGCGCCGGCCGGCACGGCTGCGCCTGCAGGATGGGCAGCAGCACCTCGTCGGCGCCCGCCGGGTCGCCGCACATCAGGCACATGGCCACGCGCAGGTCGGCGGCGTCGGCGGCGCCGTCCCTGAGCGCCGCGGTGGCGCTGACCACCAGGTTGAGGTTGCGCTTGGCGTCCAGCAGCCCCTTGAGCACCTGGCCGATCTGCTTCTCGTTGATGTTGCGGCCGTAGCCGATGCCGGCCGAGGCGGGGTCCAGGAAGACGCACTGCAGCTTGCTGGCGATCTGCTGGCCCTGCTGGATCAGGCTCTGCAGCGTCTCGCCGCCGGCGTCGCCGCCGCCGCCGCGCTTGTTCACCAGGATCAGCGTCAGCGGCAGCTGCGCCGCGTGGTTGTCGCGCCGGCCCACGGCGCTCTCGCGGCTCTTCTCGATGCTCTCCACCACGTAGGACAGCGACTCCTTGGAGTTGTAGAGGCACAGGCAGCCGTGCGGCTGGAAGGTGGGCGTCTGGAAGGCGTTGACCGGCAGCCGCACGTTGCCCTCGATGGGCCGCAGCGCCAGCTCGTACATCTTGCCCTCGATGACGTAGCGGTCGTCGCTGGTGCAGAGCGCGCGGATCTCGTTGGCCAGCTCGCGCGCCAGCCCGTCCTTGCCCAGGATCACCAGGTTGATGCGGTCCACGCCGGGGTCGGCCAGAGGGTTGCGGTGCTGCCGGATGAAGCGCGAGCCCAGCAGCTGCTCCACGCGGGCGTCCACGCAGCCGGCGCAGCTGGGGCACGTCTCCTTGGTGGGGTGGTAGACGAAGTGGATGTGCTTGAGGATGAGCGCGTCGCGCTCGGCCTGCAGCTTCTGCAGCGCCTTGAAGCGCTGCTCCTCGCCCAGCACCTCCTGGATGACGCCCATCTTCTCCTTGCTGGGCTTGGCGTCCAGCTCCAGCTCGTAGAAGAGCTCCGAGTACTCCAGCAGCAGCTCCTGGAAATCCTCCTTGGCCCGGTCGATCAGCTGCTTCTGGTGCTTGCCGTAGATCTCCATGTAGACCGGCTCCTCCAGCCACAGGTAGAAATCCTCGTTCATGATGAAGCTGCGCGCCTCCTCCCAGGGCTTGCCGGGCGTGACGAAGGGCGAGCTCTCCAGGTTCTCGCGGAACGCCCGGCGCATCTCGGCGCGCTTGCGCTCGTCGCGCAGCTTCTCCAGGTGCTGCTCGTACAGCTGCTCGGCCGCCGGCGTCTCCAGCAGGTCGAAGGGGATGCGCTCGTTGTCCACGTTGTCCACGTGGCCGGTGGCGTCCCACGGCGTCTCCTCCAGCACCACGAACCACTTGAGGAAGTCGGGCTTGGCCTCCAGCAGCTTCTCGGCTTTGGCGCGGCTCAAGTGGTCGATCTCGTCCAGGTCGGGCACCAGGGCGTCCAGCGCCTGCGGCAGCTTGGCCAGGTAGAGCTTGCGGCGCCGCTCGATGTGCTCCTGCTTGAGGCGCTGCACGTGCTGCAGGAAGAGCTTCTTGGCCTTGGAGGTGCCCTCCAGGTAGACGTAGTCCTGGTACTCCGGCGCCGGCTGCATCTTGCGGCTGACGCCGGCCCAGGCCTCGTGGTGGCTCTTGACGATGCGGCTGACGAGCCACTCGTACTTGTCCTTGGCGGCGGCGATCTGCTGGCTCTGCTGCTTGAGCGCCTCGAAGTAGGGGATGATCTTGGCCTTGCCGCGGCTCTTGTCCACCAGCTGCACCAGGGTGCTGAAGGCCAGCTCCACGTTGACGTTGGAGCGCGCCGAGGTCTCCACCACCTGCAGGTTCTTCTTGCCGAGCGCGAAGGCGTGGGCGTCGCGGATGTAGCGCTCCACGCCCTCGTCGCACTTGGTCAGCACCACCACCACCGGCTTCTTGGTCTTGGCCAGCTGGTTGTAGAGGTTGGAGACGAACTTGAGCTGCTCGTCGAAGTTGCGGTTCATGCCGCGGCTGACGTCCACGCAGAGCAGGAAGCCGTCCACCGGCAGCTTGCCGTCGGGCATCTGCTTCTGCTCGAAGTCCTGCTCCAGCCCCAGCTGGTCGGTGCAGAAGTACATGAGTTTCTCGGCCGACGCCAGCTTGGTGGCCGCCGCCCTCTTGATGTAGGGCTGCAGCGCGGTGCTGCGGTGCGGCTGGAAGGTCTGGTCGTCGATGAACTCCGTCTGCTCCACCACGTGCACGCGGCACTCCACGCACTCCTCCAGCGGCCGCGCCACCTCGCCCCAGTAGAGGAAGTGGTCATTGTTGACCACCCTGCCCCCAAAGTCACTGGTGCTGAGCACGGACGTGTGGTCCAAGTGGAAGTCGTCGGCGCCGGGCCGCACGAAGCGGTTGCACAGGCAGGATTTGCCGACGCCGCACTGGCCCTTCTCCTTCTCGGTGCCGGACAGCCCCACCACGCTGACGTTGTAGGTGGGCGTGCGGCCATCTTGCTTGCGGGCCATCATCATTGCGGGCTCATGGCGGCGCGGCGCGGCGCGGGCGGGACGGGGAGCTCAGGGCAGGCGCGGTGGCGCCGCCGCCATGCCGCGCGCGCCGGCACCGCTTCAGGCCCTGGTGGGCGCCGGCGCGGGCTGGCCGGCGAGTCGCCCTGGGGACACGGGAGAGGAGGAAGGGGGGTCAGGGTTCGGCAATGGGGGGTTGGGGCGTCGTTCCCAGCTCCCAAATATCCGATTTTCTGCATGCAAATCCCCGCTGGGTTTTTGAGGGATCTTCCCAGAATTTTGGACATTTTGAGCAATATTCAGCCTGATAATCCTGATGTGATTTCAAGGCATTTTCCCAGAATTTTGGATATTTTTCCCTCCCAAAAATCCGACTTTCTACCTGCAAATCCCACTGGGTTTTCAAGGGATCTTCCCAGAATTTTGGACATTTTGAGCAATTTTCACCCTGATAATCCTGATGTGATTTCAAGGCATTTTCCCGGAATTTTGGACATTTTGAGCAATTTTCAGCCTGATAATCCTGATGTGATTTCAAGGCATTTTCCCAGAATTTTGGATATTTTTCCCTCCCAAAAATCCGACTTTCTGCCTGCAAATCCCGCTGGGTTTTCAAGAGATTTTCCCAGAATTTAAGACATTTTTCCCTCCCAAAAATCCAATTTTCTGCCTGCAAACCCCGCTGGGTTTTTGAGGGATCTTCCCAGAATTTTGGACATTTTGAGCAATTTTCAGCCTGCAAATCCTGTTCTGATTTCCAGAAATTTTCCCAGAATTTTGCACATTTTCAGCTCCCAAAAATTCAATTTGCAGCCTGGAAATCCCTCTGGGTTTTCAAGGAATTTTTCAGGAATTTTGGACATTTTGAGCAATTTTCAGCCTGATAATCCTGATGTGATTTCAAGGCATTTTCCCAGAATTTTGGATATTTTTGCCTCTCAAAAATCCAATTTTCTGCCTGCAAACCCCGCTGGGTTTTTGAGGGATCTTCCCAGAATTTTGGACATTTTGAGCAATTTCCTGCCTGCAAATCCTGCGGCGGTTTCGAGGGATTTCCCCAAAATATTGGACATTTTCAGCTCCCAAAAATCCGATTTTCTGCCTCCAAATCCCGCCGGGTTTTCGTGGGATTTTTCCAGAATTTCACACACGCCCCCCACCCAACTGGACACTCACTGTGGTGGACACAACCCAACCAAAGACCCTCCATGATGGACACTTGTCCACCCAACCGAGGGTCACCATGGTGGGAATGGCTTCTCCACCCAACTGGACACTCATTGTGGTGGACACAACTTGTCCACCCAACTGGACACTCATCTTGGGTGGACACAACTTCACCCAACCCAACTGGACACTCACTGTGGTGGACACAACTTCACCCAACCCATCCAAGGGTCACCATGGTGGGAGCGGCTTCTCCACCCAACTGGACACTCACTGTGGTGGACACAACCCAACCAAAGACCCTCCATGATGGACACTTGTCCACCCAACCGAGGGTCACCATGGTGGGAGTGGCTTCTCCAGCCAACTGGACACTCATTGTGGTGGACACGACTTGTCCACCCAACTGGACACTTGTCTTGGTGGACACAACTTCACCCAACCCAACCAAGGGTCACCATGGTGGGAGCGGCTTCTCCAGCCAACTGGACACTCGTGGTGGTGGACACGACTTCACCCAACCCAACTGGACACTCATTGTGGTGGACACGACTTCACCCAACTGGACACTCATTGTGGTGGACACAACCCAACCAAAGACCCTCCATGATGGACACTTGTCCACCCAACCAAGGGTCACCATGGTGGGAGTGGCTTCTCCACCCAACTGGACACTCGTTGTGGTGGACACGACTTGTCCACCCAACTGGACACTTGTCTTGGTGGACACAAGTTCACCCAACCCAACTGGACACTCACTGTGGTGGACATGACTTGTCCACCCAACCAAGGGTCACCATGGTGGGATTCGCTTCTCCAGTCAACTGGTCACTCATCGTGGTGGACACAACTTCACCCAACCCATCCAAGGGTCACCATGGTGGGAGTGGCTTTTCCACCCAACTGGACACTCATCGTGGTGGACACGACTTGTTCACCCAACCCAACTGGACACTCGTCTTGGTGGACACAACTTCACCCAACTGGACACTCATCATGGTGGACACAACCCAACCAAAGACCCTCCATGATGGACACTTGTCCACCCAACCGAGGGTCACCATGGTGGGAATGGCTTCTCCAGCCAACTGGACTCTCGTCTTGGGTGGACACAACTTCACCCAACTGGACACTCATCATGGTGGACACGACTTGTCCACCCAACTGGACACTCATCATGGTGGACACGACTTCACCCAACCCAACTGGACACTCAGTGGTCACTGCAGTGGACATGACTTGTCCACCCAACCAAGGGTCACCACGGTGGGAATGGCTTCTCCAGCCAACTGGACACTCGTCTTGGGTGGACACAACTTCACCCAACTGGACACTCATCATGGTGGACACGACTTGTCCACCCAACCAGATGCTCACTATGGTGGACACAACCCAACCAAAGACCCTCCATGATGGACACTTGTCCATCCAACCAAGGGTCACCATGGTGGGAGTGGCTTCTCCAGCCAACTGGACACTTGTCTTGGTGGACACAACTTCACCCAACCCAACTGGACACTCATCGTGGTGGACACGACTTGTCCACCCAACTGGACACTTGTCTTGGTGGACACAAGTTCACCCAACCCATCCAAGGGTCACCATGGTGGGAATGGCTTTTCCACCCAACTGGACACTCATGGTGGTGGACACGACTTCACCCAACCCAACTGGACACTCACTGTGGTGGACACGACTTGTCCACCCAACTGGACACTTGTCTTGGTGGACACGACTTCACCCAACCCAACTGGACACTCACCATGGTGGACACAACCCAACCAAAGACCCTCCATGATGGACACTTGTCCACCAAACCAAGGGTCACCATGGTGGGAGTGGCTTCTCCACCCAACTGGACACTCACTGTGGTGGACAAAACCCAACCAAAGACCCTCCATGATGGACACTTGTCCACCCAACCAAGGGTCACCATGGTGGGAATGGCTTCTCCAGCCAACTGGACACTCGTCTTGGTGGACACGACTTCACCCAACCCAACTGGACACTCACCATGGTGGACACAACTTCACCCAACCCAACCAAGGGTCACCATGATGGGAGTGGCTTCTCCACCCCACTGGACACTCATCGTGGTGGACACAACTTGTCCACCCAACCAAGGGTCACCATGGTGGACACGACTTGTCCACCCAACTGGACACTCACCATGGTGGACACGACTTGTCCACCCAACCGAGGGTCACCATGGTGGGAGCGGCTTCTCCACCCAACTGGACACTCGTTGTGGTGGACACAACTTCACCCAACTGGACACTCACCAAGGTGGACACAACCCAACCAAAGCCCCCCCATGATGGACCCAACTCCTCCACCCAACTGGACACTCACCGTGGTGGACACAGGTTCTCCACCCCCCATGGTGGACATTCCCATTTTCCATCTTTTGCCATCGAATTCCACAAAATCCAATGGATTTTGCCACAACGTTCCACAGAATCTGATGGATTTTACCATAAAATTCCACAAAAACCCAACAGGTTTTGCCATAAAATTCCTTGAACCCGATGGATTTTACCATAAAATTCCACGGAATCTGACGGATTTTGCCATAAAATTCCACAAAATCCAATGGATTTTGCCATGAAATCCCACAGAATCCAATGGATTTTTCTAAAATCCACGTTTTTCTAAAATCCCCAAATTTTTGAGGTCCGTCCAGCCAAAAATTCCAGTCGGGATCCAACTCCTGGGAATGTTTTTCAACCAAGATCCATAAAAATGAGAAAAATTCCCAGATCCATAAGGAATTTTTAAAATTTGTATTTTTAAAATTTGGGATAAAACCCCCAAAATCTTTATTTGTATTTTTATTTATTTATTTATTTATTTATTTATTTAGCTATTCATTCATTTATTTTATATACTTAATTTATTAATTTAAGCATTTATTCGTTTATTTTATATATTTAATTTATTAATTTTGGGATAAAAACCCAAAAAAATTCCTGATTATTTCAAAGCCAGACCCCCTCCCAAAAAAAAAACTGGATTTTCCCATTTTGAGATCCTTTGGATCATCACAAAATTCCCCTGGAAATTCCCTCTGGAATTTCCTCCCTGGGACATGAACTTTCCTGTTGATCCCAGGAAAAAAAAAAAAATCCTGGAATGAATCCTTGGGAATTCCAGAAAAAAAACCCTGGAATTGGGTCATCTGGATCTTCCCAAAAATAGGATTTTCTACCTGCAAATCCTGCTGGGTTTTCGTGGGATTTTCAAGGAATTTTTGATATTTTTAGCTCCCAAAAATCCAATTTTCTGCCTGGAAATCCTGCTGGGTTTTAAGGGATTTTCAAGGAATTTTTGGACATTTTTTGCCTCTCAAAAATCCAGATTTTTGCCTGGGTTTTTGAGAGATTTTCCCAGAATTTCACACATTTTCGGCTTCCAAAAATCCAATTTTCAACCTGCAAACCCCGCTGAGTTTTCAAGAGATTTTCCCAGAATTTTGAACATTTTTTTGCCTCTCAAAAATCCAAGTTTTTGCCTGGAAATCCTGCTGGATTTTGAGGAATTTTCCCAGAATTTTGGACATCTTCAGCTCCCAAAAATCAGGTATTTTCAGCTCCCAAAAATCCAATTTTCAACCTGCAAATCCCACTGACTTTTTGAGGAATTTTCCCAGATTTTTGGATATTTTCATCTCCCAAAAGTCAGATATTTTCAGCTCCCAAAAATCCAATTTTCAGCCTGCAAATCCCACTCGATTTTGAGGAATTTTCCCAGATTTTTGGATATTTTCAGCTCCCAAAAATTGGATATTTTCATCTCCCAAAAATCCGATTTTCTGCCTGCAAATCCCACTCGATTTTGAGGAATTTTCCCAGAATTTTGGACATTTTCAGCTCCCAAAAATCCAATTTTCAACCTGCAAATCCCACTGACTTTTTGAGGAATTTCCCCAGTTTTTTGGATATTTTCAGCTCCCAAAAATCCAATTTTCAACCTGCAAATCCCACTGACTTTTTGAGGAATTTTCCCAGATTTTTGGATATTTTCAGCTCCCAAAAATCGGATATTTTCATCTCCCAAAATTCCGATTCTCTGCCTGCAAATCCCACTCGATTTTGAGGAATTTTCCCAGAATTTTGGACATTTTCAGCTCCCAAAAATCCAATTTTCAACCTGCAAATCCCTCTTGATTTTCAAGAAATCTTCCCAGAATTTTGCACATTTTTCCCTCCCAAAAATCCAATTCTCCACCCACAAAACCCCCGCCACACTCTGCCACTACAACCACCTAAAAAAAAAAATCCCAAAAACCATTCCCAAAATTCCCTATGGGGACGAATCCTCACCCAAAATCCACTCCAGAGGTGAAAATTTTGGTTTTTAACACCCGAAAATTCCCGATCCGGGGCCGTTCCCGCCCGGATTTGGCTTTGCCTGGAATTCCCTGAGTCAGGAGTTCCTGATTGACTCCAAAGTCCAGGAAGGAGGGAACGGCTCCCATGGAATTCACAGGGTGGGAAAAAAAAAAAAATAAATAAAAATAAATTTTTTTCTTTTTTTCCCCCAAAAAAATCCGTCGGGAAACGACCCTAAAAAATCCGAGGAAAAATCCTAAAAATTTTTTCCCCCCCAAAAAAAATTTTTTTGGGTTTTTTTTTATTTTATTTTTTTTTTCCAGCACCGAAATTCCGGGCGCGGCTCCAGGCCGGGGGGAACGACCGCGGGGCCGAAGCTCCGCCGGGGGTTTGTGGAATTCTCTTCCGGGGATCCAAAGGGAATTCGGGGATTTTGGGAAAAATTTGGGATCTGAGGGATTTGGGGAAAATTTGGGATGTGAGGGATTTTGGGGAAAATTTGGGATGTGAGGGATTTTGGGATCCGAGGGATTTTGGTAAAAGTGGAAATCCAAGAGATTTTGGGAAAATTTGGGATCTGAGGGATTTTGGGAAAATTGGGGATCTGAGGGATTCTGGGAAAAATTTGGGATTTGAGGGATTTTGGGAAAATTTGAGAAGTGAGAGATTTTGGGAAAAAATTGGGATATGAGGGATTTGGGGAAAATTGGGGATTTGGGAGATTTTGGGAAAAATTTGGGATCTGAGAGATTTTGGGAAAATTGGGGATTTGAGGGATTTTGGGAAAATTTGGGATATGAGGGAACATTTGGGATCTGAGCAATTTTGGGAAAATTGGAGATTTAGGAGATTTTGGGAAAATTTGGGATCTGAGGGATTTTGGGAAAATTGGGGATTTGGGGAATTTTGGGAAAATTGGGGATTTGGGAGATTCTGGGAAAAATTTGGGATCTGAGGGATTTGGGAAAGTTTGGGATCTGAGGGATTCTGGGAAAAATTTGGGTTGTGAGAGATTTTGGGAAAAAATTGGGATATGAGGGATTTGGGGAAAATTGGGGATTTGGGAGATTTTGGGAAAATTTGGGATCTGAGAGATTTTGGGAAAATTTGGGATCTGAGCAATTCTGGGAAAATCGGAAATTTGAGGGATTTTGGGAAAATTTGGATCCAAGGGATTTTGGGATCTGAGGGATTTGGGGGAAATTGGGGATTTGAGGGATTTTGGGATCTGAGGGGTTTTGGGGAAAATTTGGGATCTGAGCAATTCTGGGAAAAATTTGGGATGTGAGGGATTTGGGGAAAATTGGAAATTTGAGGGATTTTGGGAAAAATTTGGGATCTGGGGATTTGAGAGATTTTGGGAAAATTTGAGATCTGAAGGACTTTGGGAAAATTGGGGATTTGAGGGATTTTGGGAAAATTTGGGATATGAGGGATTTGGGGAAAATTGGGGATTTGGGAGATTTTGGGAACATTTGGGATCTGAGCAATTTTGGGAAAATTGGAGATTTAGGAGATTTTGGGAAAATTTGGGATCTGAGGGATTTTGGGAAAATTGGGGATTTGGGGAATTTTGGGAAAATTGGGGATTTGGGAGATTCTGGGAAAAATTTGGGATCTGAGGGATTTGGGAAAATTTGGGATCTGAGGGATTCTGGGAAAAATTTGGGTTGTGAGAGATTTTGGGAAAAAATTGGGATATGAGGGATTTGGGGAAAATTGGGGATTTGGGAGATTTTGGGAAAATTTGGGATCTGAGGGATTTTGGGAAAATTTGGGATCTGAGCAATTCTGGGAAAATCGGAAAATTGAGGGATTTTGGGAAAATTTGGATCCAAGGGATTTTGGGATCTGAGGGATTTGGGGGAAATTGGGGATTTGAGGGATTTTGGGATCTGAGGGGTTTTGGGGAAAATTTGGGATCTGAGCAATTCTGGGAAAAATTTGGGATGTGAGGGATTTGGGGAAAATTGGAAATTTGAGGGATTTTGGGAAAAATTTGGGATTTGAGAGATTTTGGGAAAATTTGGGATCTGAAGGATTTGGGAAAATTTGGGATCTGAGGGATTTTGGGATCCGAGGGATTTGGGGAAAATTTGGATTTGAGAGATTTTGGGAAAATTTGGGATCTGAGGGATTTTGGGAAAAATTTGGGATGTGAGGCATTCTGGGAAAAATTTGGGATCTGAGGGATTTTGGAAAAATCGGGGATTTGGGAGATTTTGGGAAAAATTTGGAATCAGAGCAATTTTGGGAAAATTGGGGATTTGGGGAATTTTGGGAAAATTGGGGATTTGGGAGATTTTGGGAAAAATTTGGGATCTGAGGGATTTGGGGAAAAATTTCAGATCTGAGGGATTTTGGGAAATTGGGAAATTTGAGGGATTTTGGGAAAATTTGGGATTTGGGGAATTTGGGGAAAATCGGGGATTTGGGAGATTCTGGGAAAAATTTGGGATTTGAGGGATTCTGGGAAAAATTTGGGATGTGAGGGATTTTGGGAAAATTTGGGATGTGAGGGATTTTGGGAAAATTTGGGATCTGAGGGATTTGGGGAAAATTGGAAATTTCAGGGATTTGGGGAAAATCGGGGATTTGGGAGATTTTGGGAAAAATTTGGAATCTGAGCAATTTTGGGAAAATTGGGAATTTGAGGGATTTTGGGAACATTTGGGATCTGAGCAATTTTGGGAAAATTGGAGATTTAGGAGATTTTGGGAAAATTTGGGATCTGAGGGATTTTGGGAAAATTGGGGATTTGGGGAATTTTGGGAAAATTGGGGATTTGGGAGATTCTGGGAAAAATTTGGGATCTGAGGGATTTGGGAAAGTTTGGGATCTGAGGGATTCTGGGAAAAATTTGGGTTGTGAGAGATTTTGGGAAAAAATTGGGATATGAGGGATTTGGGGAAAATTGGGGATTTGGGAGATTTTGGGAAAATTTGGGATCTGAGGGATTTTGGGAAAATTTGGGATCTGAGCAATTCTGGGAAAATCGGAAATTTGAGGGATTTTGGGAAAATTTGGATCCAAGGGATTTTGGGATCTGAGGGATTTGGGGGAAATTGGGGATTTGAGGGATTTTGGGATCTGAGGGGTTTTGGGGAAAATTTGGGATCTGAGCAATTCTGGGAAAAATTTGGGATGTGAGGGATTTGGGGAAAATTGGAAATTTGAGGGATTTTGGGAAAAATTTGGGATTTGAGAGATTTTGGGAAAATTTGAGATCTGAAGGACTTTGGGAAAATTGGGGATTTGAGGGATTTTGGGAAAATTTGGGATATGAGGGATTTGGGGAAAATTGGGGATTTGGGAGATTTTGGGAACATTTGGGATCTGAGCAATTTTGGGAAAATTGGAGATTTAGGAGATTTTGGGAAAATTTGGGATCTGAGGGATTTTGGGAAAATTGGGGATTTGGGGAATTTTGGGAAAATTGGGGATTTGGGAGATTCTGGGAAAAATTTGGGATCTGAGGGATTTGGGAAAATTTGGGATCTGAGGGATTCTGGGAAAAATTTGGGTTGTGAGAGATTTTGGGAAAAAATTGGGATATGAGGGATTTGGGGAAAATTGGGGATTTGGGAGATTTTGGGAAAATTTGGGATCTGAGGGATTTTGGGAAAATTTGGGATCTGAGCAATTCTGGGAAAATCGGAAAATTGAGGGATTTTGGGAAAATTTGGATCCAAGGGATTTTGGGATCTGAGGGATTTGGGGGAAATTGGGGATTTGAGGGATTTTGGGATCTGAGGGGTTTTGGGGAAAATTTGGGATCTGAGCAATTCTGGGAAAAATTTGGGATGTGAGGGATTTGGGGAAAATTGGAAATTTGAGGGATTTTGGGAAAAATTTGGGATTTGAGAGATTTTGGGAAAATTTGGGATCTGAAGGACTTTGGGAAAATTTGGGATCTGAGGGATTTTGGGATCCGAGGGATTTGGGGAAAATTTGGATTTGAGAGATTTTGGGAAAATTTGGGATCTGAGGGATTTTGGGAAAAATTTGGGATGTGAGGCATTCTGGGAAAAATTTGGGATCTGAGGGATTTTGGAAAAATCGGGGATTTGGGAGATTTTGGGAAAAATTTGGAATCAGAGCAATTTTGGGAAAATTGGGGATTTGGGGAATTTTGGGAAAATTGGGGATTTGGGAGATTTTGGGAAAAATTTGGGATCTGAGGGATTTGGGGAAAAATTTCAGATCTGAGGGATTTTGGGAAATTGGGAAATTTGAGGGATTTTGGGAAAATTTGGGATTTGGGGAATTTGGGGAAAATCGGGGATTTGGGAGATTCTGGGAAAAATTTGGGATTTGAGGGATTCTGGGAAAAATTTGGGATGTGAGGGATTTTGGGAAAATTTGGGATGTGAGGGATTTTGGGAAAATTTGGGATCTGAGGGATTTGGGGAAAATTGGAAATTTCAGGGATTTGGGGAAAATCGGGGATTTGGGAGATTTTGGGAAAAATTTGGAATCTGAGCAATTTTGGGAAAATTGGGAATTTGAGGGATTTTGGGAACATTTGGGATCTGAGCAATTTTGGGAAAATTGGAGATTTAGGAGATTTTGGGAAAATTTGGGATCTGAGGGATTTTGGGAAATTGGGGATTTTGGGAAAAATTTGGGATCTGAGCAATTTTGGGAAAATTGGGGATTTGGGAGATTCTGGGAAAAATTTGGGATTTGGGAGATTTTGGGAAAAATTTGGGATCTGAGGGATTTGGGAAAATTTGGGATCTGAGGGATTCTGGGAAAAATTTGGGTTGTGAGAGATTTTGGGAAAAATTTGGGTTGTGAGAGATTTTGGGAAAAATTTGGGATCTGAGAGATTTTGGGAAAATTTGGGATCTGAGGGATTTGGGGAAAAATTTGGGATCTGAGGGATTTTGGGAATCATGGAGTTGCTGCTTCCTGAGGTTTGGGGTTTTTTTGGGAATGCTGATCCTGAGTTTTGGGACATCCCTGAGCTGCCATTCCCAAATTTTGGGTTTTTCTGGAATGTTTTTCCCAAATTTTGGGATTTGCTGTGATTCTTTCCATAAATTTCGGAATATCCCAGAGCTACCATTCCCAAATTTTGGGATTTTTGGGATTTTTTTCCCTAAATTTTGGGACACTCCAAAACCACCATTCCAAATTTTTGGGATTTCCTGGAGCTGCCATTCCTGAGTTTTGGGATTTTTTGGGATTTTTTTCCCAATTTTGGGGATTTTCTGTGATTCTTTCCATAAATTTTGGAATATCCCAGAGCTGCCATTCCCAAATTTGGGGATTTCTGGGACATTTTCCCCAAATTTTGGGATATCCCAAAACCACCATTCCAAATTTTTGGGATTTTCTGGGATGCTTTTCCCAATTTTTGAGATTTCTGGGATTCTTTTCCCAATTTTTGGGATTTCTGGGATTCTTTTCCCAATTTTTGGGATTTCTGGGATGCTTTTCCCAATTTTTGGGATTTCTGGGATTCTTTTCCCAATTTTATGGATTTCTGGGATTCTTTTCCCAATTTTTGGGATTTCTGGGATTCTTTTCCCATTTTTTGGGATTTCTGGGATTCTTTTCCCAATTTTTGGGATTTCTGGGATTCTTTTCCCAATTTTATGGATTTCTGGGATTCTTTTCCCAATTTTTGGGATTTCTGGGATGCTTTTCCCAATTTTTAGGATTTCTGGGATTCTTTTCCCATTTTTTGGGATTTCTGGGATGCTTTCCCACCCCAAAAATCCATCCTGGATCCTTTTCCTTGGAAAAATCCTGGATGAGGATCCAGAATTCCCAATTCTCAGGAGTGAAAAATATTCAGGAATTTTAGGATAAAATCCAGAAAATTTTGGGGATTTTGGAACAAGATGCAGAAATTTGGGATTATCCAGAAATTCCAAAAAATTTGGGATGAATTTCAAAAAGATTTTCCAGGTTTTTCTCTCAAAATCCCACAGAATTTTTTTTTTTTTTTTCCCAATTTTTCCCAATTTTTTCCCAATTTTTTTCCAGGTTTTTGGGAGTCTCAGTTTTTGGGAATTTTGGAGAAAAATGGGAATTCCAGGATGTAAAATGGGATTTTAAAAATTGGGAAAAATCATGGAAATCCAGGTTTTTCCTGTTAAAATCTGGAGTTTTCCCCATTTTTTTTTTTGTGTCACTCATTCCCAAATTGTGAGGGTGGGAGGAGAAATTCCAAAATTTGGGATGGAAGAGGAGATTCCAGGTGGGAAAAGTGAAATTCTGTCCTAAAAAATCCCAAAAAGCCCAAAAAAATCCTAAAAATATCCCCTAAAAAATAAAAATAAAAATAAAAAAAAAAAACCAAAAATAACCAAAAATCCCTTAAAAAGTCCCTAAAATTATCCTAAAAAATCCCCCAAAAATCCCAACTAAATCCCCTCAAAATCCCCAAAATATCCTAAAAACTTCCCAAAAAACTTCCATAAAGTCCCTAAAAAAAATCCCTAAAAACATCCCTTTAAAAAAATCCTAAAAAATCCCAAAAAAATCCTTAAAAAATCCCCAAATATTCCAAATAAATCTCCCTAAAAATCCTAAAAACTTCCTCAAAAAATCCCAAAAAATCTCTAAAAAATCCCTTTAAAAAGCCTAAAAAAATTAAAAAGAATCCCCCAAAATCCAAAAAAATCCCCCAAAAATTCCTTAAAAAATCCCCAAATATTCCAAATAAATCTCCCTAAAAAATCCTAAAAACTTCCCCAAAAAATCCCAAAAAGTCCCTAAAAAATCCCCTAAAAATCCCAAAAAAATCCCTTTAAAAAGCCTAAAAAAATCCTTAAAAATCCCTAAAAATAAAAATAAAAAAATCTCCCAAAAATTCTTAAAAAAATAAAAAAACCAAATAAATCTCATTAAAAAATCCTAAAAACTTCACAAAAAATCCCAAAAAATCCCTTTTAAAAAGCCTAAAAAAAATCCCAAAAATTCCTAAAAAATCCCCGAATATTCCAAATAAATCTCCCTAAAAAATCCTAAAAACTTCACAAAAAATCCCAAAAAATCCCTTTAAAAAAGCCTAAAAAAATCCTAAAAAATCCCTAAAAATAAAAAAAAAAAACTCCCAAAAATACTTAAAAAAGGCAGAAAAATCCCAAATAAATCCCTCTAAAAAATCCTAAAAACTTCCCAAAAAATCCCCAAAAAATCTCTAAAAAATCTCTTTTAAAAACCCTAAAAAAAATTTTGTTTTTTGGGAATAAAAAGGAACTTTTTGGGCTTTTTTTGGAGGCTGAGGATGCCAAGAACTCTGGGAAAAATGGGGGGAATTTTGGGGGGGGAAAATCCCAAATTTACCTCAAAAAAATTGGGGGGAAAATGGGAAAAATCCCAAAGAAATATGGGAGGAAATTGAGGGATTTTGGGAAACCCCTCCCCCAAAAAAGGGGAATTTGGGGAGGGGGATTTCAGGGGAACCCCAAATTTGGGGAGGGGGATTTGAGGGGAGATCCAAAATTTGGGGAGGGGGATTTGAGGGGATCCCAAATTTGGGGAGGGGGATTTGAGGGGAGATCCCAAATTTGGGGAGGGGGATTTGAGGGGATCCCAAATTTGGGGAGGGGGATTTGAGAGGTTGATCCAAATTTTGGGGAGGGGGATTTGAGGAATCCAAAATTTGGGGAGGGGGATTTGAGGGGATCCCAAATTTGGGGAGGGGGATTTGAGAGCTTGATCCAAAATTTGGGGAGGGGGATTTGAGGGGATTCTCAAATTTGGGGAGGGGGATTTGAGGGATTGATCCCAAATTTGGGGAGGGGGATTTTCTAAATTGGGGGGTCTCCCCTAATTAAGGGTCCCCCTCCCCTAATTAGGGGTCTCCCATTTCAGAGCCCCTCCCCAAATTTGGGATCCCCTCAAATCCCCCTCCCCAAATTTGGGATCCCCTCAAATCCCCCTCCCCAAATTTGGGATCAATCCCTCAAATCCCCCTCCCCAAATTTGGGATCAATTCCTCAAATCCCCCTCCCCAAATTTGGGATTCCCCCTCAAATCCCCCTCCCCAAATTCGGGGTCTTCTCTCAAATCCCCCTCCCCAAATTTGGGATCCCCTCAAATCCCCCTCCCCAAATTTGGGATCAACCCCTCAAATCCCCCTCCCCAAATTTGGGATCAATTTCTCAAATCTCCCTCCCCAAATTTGGGATTCCCTCAAATCCCCCTCCCCAAATTTGGGATTAATCCCTCAAATCCCCCTCCCCAAATTTGGGAACCCCTGAAATCCCCCTCCCCAAATTCAGGGATCCCTCCTCAAATCCCCCTCCCCAAATTCAAGATCTTCCCTCCCAGTCTCCCCAAATTGGGGGTCTCCCTTCAAATCCCCCTCCCCAAATTGGGATCAATCCCTCAAATCCCCCTCCCCAAATTCGGGGTCTTCTCTCAAATCCCCCTCCCCAAATTTGGGATCCCCTCAAATCTGGGATCAACCCCTCAAATCCCCCTCCCCAAATTTGGGGTCTCCCCTCCCATTCCTCCCCAAATTGGGGGTCTCTCCTCAAATCCCCCTCCCCAAATTTGAGATCACCTCAAATCCCCCTCCCCAAATTCGGGATCTTCCCTCCCATTCCCCCCAAATTTGAGGGTCTCCCCTCCCCTAATTCGGGGCCTCCCATCCCTTTAACCCCTAAATTTGGGGATCTCCCCCCCCGCCAATTTGGGGATCCCCCTCCGCCCCCTCCCGGGGGTCTCCCCCCGCAGCCCCCCATGAATGGGCGGCGATACCATTGCGAACGCACGGATGGGGGGGGATGGATGAAGGGGGGGGGTCTCTCTCTTCCCCCCCCTCCCCCCACGGGGTGTTGGTCTCTCCCGGGCCCCCCTCACGGTCCGACCCCAACCCCCCCCCGCGGGGGGCATTGGGCCGGCCCGGCGGGCGCGCGGCGGGGCGGGGGTGGGGCGGCCCATTGTTCTTTTGGGGGGGGGGGGGGGGGGAAGGATTCCAAAGGAAAAAAAAGGCGGCGATGGTGGAGCTGAGCGTGAGGGAGGGGGAGGAAAAAAAGGGAAAAAAAGGTTTTGTTGGGGTTTTTTTTTTTTTTTTTTTTTTCCTTACCGGAGAAGCGGCGGCGACGGCGGCATCGGGCCGGGCCGGGGGCGGCGGGAGGAGGCGGCAGCGCCATGTCCGCGCTCGGGGCGGCGGCGGCGGGCGGGGCGAGGGCGGCGGGGGCCGCCGGGGCGGGCTCGGCCTGTAATGGCGGCGGCGCCTTCCTCCTCCTCTAACCCCCCCCTCCCCACCCTCAGCCTCCTCCTCCTCCTCCTCCTCCCTCCGCCTCCGCCTTCCCGATCACGGAGAGGGAGGGGAGGGGGGGAAATGGCGGGAGCGCGTGCGCGGCACCGTGAGGGGAGCGGCGGGAGCGGCGGGAGGGGCGGGGCTAACGCCAGGGGTGGGGCTAAGGGGCGGGGCTTGAGGGGAGCAGCGATTTTGAGGAGGGGAGTGGGGATTTTTTTTAGAGGGAAAAATGGGGATTTTGAGGGAAAAAACTGTATTTTTTTTGGGAAAATGGGAATTTTGGGGAGGAAAACGGGAATTTTGGGTGGGGGGTTAAAAAAAAAGGGGTGGGGCGCGGCTTGAAGGGGCGGAGGGAGCAAATGAGGAGTGAGCGTGGCTAAGAGCTCTGTGGGCGTGGCTTAAGCGCGGAATTTGGGGAGGGGGCCACAAATCTCTTTCTGATCCCCCCCCTCCTTCATCACTGGGAATTTGAGGAGGGGGGCGATGAGAATTTTGAATTTTGGGGGATCGGGGCAGGAATTTGAGGGAGGGGCGGGAAACGTGAGGGAGCGGCGGGGGGGGAAAGGGCGGGAACGGGAGGTACCGCGCAGGCGCAGTGAGAGCGGCGCGGGGGCGCCCCCTAGCGGAGGCGGGAAGCGGCGGGGCCTGGCCGTGAAGTGGGGGGGGCGGAACCGGGAACCGGGATCGGAACCGGGAACGGAACCGGGAACCGGGGGGAGCCTCGGGCCGGCACCGCCATGGTGAGAACCCCTGAGGGCAGCGGAGAACCGGGAGGGACACGGGGACAGCGGGAATGGGGAGGTTCGGAATGGGGAGAAGAACCGGGCCTGGAGCGTCGTGAGGGGAGAAGGGAGGTGAGGGGGAGTTCTGAGGGGGGGGTTCACTATTTTGGGGTTTTTATGAGGCGATTTTGGGGTGTTTTGGTGTTTTTTACTATTTAGGGCCTTTTTTGGGGTCAATTTGAGGGGTTTCACTATTTGGGGATTTTTATGAGGGGGAAATTGGAGGGGTTCTGGGGGGGGTTTCACTATTTAGGGGTTATTATGAGGAGAATTTTGGGGTGTTTTGGACTTTTCCACTATTTAGGGCATTTTTTAGGGGGCTCTGAGGAGGAATTTCACTATTTGGGGGTTTTTATGAGGAGAAATTGGGGTTTTCCATTTTTTAGGGTCCTTTGGGGAGAGAATTTGAGGGGTTCTGAGGGGAGGCTTCACTATTTTGGGGTTTTTATGAGGAGATTTTGGGGTTTTCCATTATCTAGGGTCTTTCTTGGGGGATTCTGAGGGAGGGGTTCATTATTTGCAGTTTTTATGAGGAGATTTTGGGGTGTTTTGGTGTTTTCTACTATTTAGGACATTTTTGAGGGGCAATTTGGGGGGTTCTGAGAGATGGTTTCACTATTTTCGATTTTTATGTGGAGATTTTTGGGGTGTTTTGGACTTTTCCACTATTTAGGGCATATTTTAGGGAGCTCTGAGGGAGAATTTCGCTATTTGGAGGTTTTTATGAGGAGATTTTGGGGTTTTCCATTATTTAGGGTCCTTTGGGGAGAGAATTTGAGGGGTTCTGAGGGGAGGCTTCACTATTTTGGGGTTTTTTATGAGGAGATTTTGGGGTTTTCCACTATTTAGAGTCTTTTTGGGGGGATTCTGAGAGAGGGTTTCACTATTTTTGGGTTTTTATGAGGAGATTTTGGGGTTTTTTGACATTTTCCACTATTTAGGACCTTTCTTGGCGGGTTCTGAGGGGACATTTCATTATTTTGGGATTTTATGAGGAGATTTTTGGGGTGTTTCGGTGTTTTCTACTATTTAGGACATTCTTGAGGGGCAATTTGGGGGGTTCTGAGGGAGGGTTTCACTATTTTGGGGTTTTTATGAGGAGATTTTTGGGATGTTTTGGTATTTTCCACTATTTAGGGTCTTTCTTGGGGGTTTCTGAGGGGACGTTTCATTATTTTGGGGTTTTTATGAGGAGATTTTTGTATTTTCCACTATTTAGTGTCTTTCTTGGCGGGTTCTGAGGGGACATTTCATTATTTTGGGATTTTATGAGGAGATTTTTGGGGTGTTTTGGTGTTTTCTACTATTTAGGACATTTTTGAGGGGCAATTTGGGGGGTTCTGAGAGATGGTTTCACTATTTTGGATTTTTATGAAGAGATTTTGGGGTTTTCCACTATTTAAGACCTTTTTTGGGGGGGAATTTGAGGGAGGGGTTCATTATTTGGGGTTTTTATGAGGAGATTTTGGGGTGTTTTGGTGTTTTCTACTATTTTGGACATTTCTGAGGGGCAATTTGGGGGGTTCTGAGGGAGGGTTTCACTAATTTGGGGTTTTTATGAGGAGATTTTGGGGTGTTTTGGACTTTTCCACTATTTAGGGCATTTTTAGGGGGCTCTGAGGGGGAATTTCACTATTTTGGTTTTTTTATGAGGCGATTTTGGGGTTTTCCATTTTTTAGGGGTTTTTTTTGGGGGTTCTCAGGGGGGGTTTCACTATTTTGGGGTTTTTTTATGAGGAGATTTTGGGGTTTTCCACTATTTAGGGTCTTTCTTGGGGGGATTCTGAGGGAGGGGTTCATTATTTTGGGATTTTTATGAGGAGATTTTTGGGATGTTTTGGTATTTTCCACTATTTAGGGTCTTTCTTGGGGGGTTCTGAGGGGGGATTTCATTATTTTGGGTTTTTTATGAGGAGATTTTTTGGGTATTTTGGTGTTTTCCACTATTTAGGGCCTTTCTGAGGGGCAATTTGGGGGGTTCTGAGAGATGGTTTCACTATTTTCGATTTTTATGAAGAGATTTTGGGGTTTTCCACTATTTAAGACCTTTTTTGGGGGGGAATTTGAGGGGTTCTGAGGGGAAGTTTTGTTATTTTGGGGTTTTTATGAGGAGATTTTGATGTGGTTTGGGTTTTTCCCCCTATTTTTAGTCCTATTTTGGGATTTTCCCCCATTTATGGTGGATTTTGGGGGGATTTTGGAGTTTTTTCCTATTTTAGTGTCTGGTTTGAGGAGGATTCCCCCATTTCATAATCTGTTTTAGAGATTTAATAATTTAAAATTTAAGATAATCTGGTTTTTTTTGAGATTTAGAGGTTTTTCCTTATTTTAGGCTCTATTTTGGGAGGGAATTTTGGGGGATGGGCTCCAGCTTTATCCCCAAAATCCCCCTTTTTTTTGCCCATGGATTTTAGGGAAATCTCCCTTAAAATCCCATTTTGAGGGAGTCAAAATTCCCTTTTTCCCTTCATTATAAACCAAAAAAATCCTGGTTTAAAATCAAATTTTAGGGATGTAATATTCCCAATTTTCTTCAATTTATAACACTCCCAAAATCCATTTTTTTGGGGAATTTTGGTTCAGATCCTCTTCATCCTGATGCAGAACCAGGCTGGGACCTCTCCCTAAATCAGGATAAAATCAGAATTTCAATAATGACAAAATTGATAATTTTGATGTCAATAAAATTCAGATTTCAGAGACAGAATTTTGCTGCTTTTCCCCAATTTTTAACACTCCCAAAATACATTTTTTTGGGAATTCTACATCAGATCCTCTTCATCCTGATCCAGAACAGGGCTGGGAACACTCCCCTAAATCAGGATTAAAAATTCCAGTTTCGATTAGGAAAAAAATTGAATTTTGACGACGGAATTGTTCTGATTTTTCCTAATTTTTAACACTCCCAAAATCCCATTTTTTTTGGGAATTTTCTTTCAGATCCGCTTCATCCTGATCCAGAACAGGGCAGGGAACACTCCCCTAAATCAGGATAAAAATCAGAATTTCGATTCTGACAAAATTGGTAATTTTAATGACAATAAAATGGGAATTTTAGGGAATCAATTTTCCCGATTTTCCCCAATTTTTAACACTCCCAAAATCCCTTTTTTTTGGGGGAATTTTGGTTCAGATCCTCTTCATCCTGATCCAGAACTGGGCTGGGAACACTCCCATAAATCAGGATAAAATCAGAAATTAGATTCTGACAAAATTGATAATTTTAATGACAATAAAATGGGAATTTTAGGGAATCAATTTTCCCGATTTTCCCCAATTTTTAACACTCCCAAAATCCCATTTTTTTGGGAATTCTACATCAGATCCTCTTCATCCTGATCCAGAACTGGGCAGGGAACACTCCCCTAAATCAGGATTAAAAATTCCAGTTTCCATTAGGAAAAAAATTGAATTTTGACGATGGAATTGTTCTGATTTTTCCCAATTTTTAGCACTCCCAAAATCCCATTTTTTTTGGGGAATTCTACATCAGATCCTCTTCTTCCTGATCCAGAACAGGGCAGGGAACACTCCACTAAATCAGGATAAAAATCAGAATTTCGATTCTTATAAAATTGGTAATTTTAATGACAATAAAATGGGAATTTTAGGGGATCAATTTTGCCGATTTTCCCCAATTTTTAACACTCCCAAAATCCCATTTTTTTTGGGAATTTTCTTTCAGATCCTCTTCATCCTGATCCAGAACAGGGCTGGGAACACTCCCCTAAATCAGGATAAAAATCAGAATTTCAATAACGACAAAATTGATAATTTTAATGACAATAGAATGGGAATTTTAGGGAATCGATTTTCCCGATTTTCCCCAATTTTTAACACTCCCAAAATCCCTTTTTTTTTTGGGAATTCTACATCAGATCCTCTTCATCCTGATCCAGAACAGGGCAGGGAACACTCCCCTAAATCAGGATTAAAAATTCCAGTTTCCATTAGGAAAAAAATTGAATTTTGACGACGGAATTGTTCTGATTTTCCCCAATTTTTAACACTCCCAAAATCCCATTTTTTTGGGGGAATTTTCTTTCAGATCCTCTTCATCCTGATCCAGAACTGGGCTGGGAACACTCCCCTAAATCAGGATAAAAATCAGAATTTCGATTCTTACAAAATTGGTAATTTTAATGACAATAAAATGGGAATTTTAGGGAATCAATTTTCCCGATTTTCCCCAATTTTTAACACTCCCAAAATCCCATTTTTTTGGGAATTTTCTTTCAGATCCTCTTCATCCTGATCCAGAACAGGGCAGGGAACACTCCCCTAAATCAGGATTAAAAATTCCAGTTTGGATTAGGAAAAAAATTGAATTTTGACGACGGAATTTTTCTGATTTTTCCCAATTTTTAACATTCCCAAAATCCCATTTTTTTGGGGAATTTTCTTTCAGATCCTCTTCATCCTGATCCAGAACAGGGCTGGGAACACTCCCCTAAATCAGGATAAAATCAGAATTTCGGTTCTTACAAAATTGGTAATTTTAATGACAATAAAATGGGAATTTTAGGGAATCAATTTTCCCGATTTTCCCCAATTTTTAACACTCCCAAAATCCCATTTTTTTGGGAATTCTACATCAGATCCTCTTCATCCTGATCCAGAACCAGGCTGGGAACACTCCCCTAAATCAGGATTAAAAATTCCAGTTTCCATTAGGAAAAAAATTGAATTTTGACGACGGAATTGTTCTGATTTTTCCTAATTTTTAACACTCCCAAAATCCCATTTTTTTTGGGAATTTTCTTTCAGATCCACTTCATCCTGATCCAGAACTGGGCTGGGAACACTCCCCTAAATCAGGATAAAAATCAGAATTTCGATTCTGACAAAATTGGTAATTTTAATGACAATAAAATGGGAATTTTAGGGAATCAATTTTCCCGATTTTCCCCAATTTTTAACACTTCCAAAATCCCATTTTTTTGGGAATTCTACATCAGATCCTCTTCATCCTGATCCAGAACAGGGCTGGGACCTCTCCCTAAATCAGGATAAAATCAGAATTTCAATAACGACAAAATTGATAATTTTAATGTCAATGAAATGGGAATTTTAGGGGATCAATTTTCCCGATTTTCCCCAATTTATGACACACCCAAAATCCCTTTTTTTTTTTGGAATTTTCTTTCAGATCCTCTTCATCCTGATCCAGAACAGGGCTGGGAACACTCCCCTAAATCAGGATTAAAAATTCCAGTTTCAATTAGGAAAAAAATTGAATTTTGACGACGGAATTGTTCTGATTTTTCCCAATTTTTAACACTCCCAAAATCCCTTTTTTTTGGGGAATTTTCTTACAGATCCTCTTCATACTGATCCAGAACAGGGCAGGGAACACTCCCCTAAATCAGGATAAAATCAGAATTTCAATAACGACAAAATTGGTAATTTTAATGACAATAAAATTAGAATTTCAGGGACGGAATTTTCCCGATTTTTCCCAATTTTTAACACTCCCAAAATCCCATTTTTTTTGGGAATTCTACATCAGATCCTCTTCATCCTGATCCAGAACAGGGCAGGGAACACTCCCCTAAATCAGGATAAAAATTCCAGTTTCGATTAGGAAAAAAATTGAATTTTGACGACGGAATTTTTCTGATTTTTCCCAATTTTTGACATTCAAAATCCCATTTTTTTGGGAATTCTGCATCAGATCCTCTTCATCCTGATCCAGAACTGGGCTGGGAACACTCCCCTAAATCAGGATCAAATCAGAATTTCAATAACGACAAAATTGGTAATTTTAATGACAATAAAATGGGAATTTTAGGGAATCAATTTTCCCGATTTTCCCCAATTTTTAACACTCCCAAAATCCCATTTTTTTGGGAATTTTCTTTCAGATCCTCTTCATCCTGATCCAGAACAGGGCTGGGAACACTCCCCTAAATCAGGATTAAAAATTCCAGTTTCCATTAGGAAAAAAATTGAATTTTGACGACGGAATTTTTCTGATTTTTCCCAATTTTTAACACTCCCAAAATCCCATTTTTTTGGGGAATTTTCTTTCAGATCCGCTTCATCCTGATCCAGAACAGGGCTGGGAACACTCCCCTAAATCAGGATAAAAATCAGAATTTCAATAACGACAAAATTGATAATTTTAATGACAATAGAATGGGAATTTTAGGGGATCAATTTTCCCGATTTTCCCCAATTTTTAACACTCCCAAAATCCCTTTTTTTTTTGGGAATTCTACATCAGATCCTCTTCATCCTGATCCAGAACTGGGCTGGGAACACTCCCCTAAATCAGTATTAAAAATTCCAGTTTCGATTAGGAAAAAAATTGTATTTTGAGGACGGAATTGTTCTGATTTTTCCCAATTTTTGACATTCAAAATCCCATTTTTTTGGGAATTCTGCATCAGATCCTCTTCATCCTGAACCAGAACAGGGCTGGGAACACTCCTCTAAATAATGAAAAAAATGAAATTTCAGTAATGATAAAATTGGGAATTTTAATGTCGATAAAATTGGGAATATTAATGTCAATAAAATGGGAATTTCAGGGATGGAATTTTTCAGCTTTTCCCCAGTTTTTGACACTCCCAAAATCCATTTTTTTTGGGAATTTTCTTTCAGATCCTCTTCATCCTCATCCAGAACTGGGCTGGGAACACTCCCCTAAATCAGAATAAAATCAGAATTTCGATTCTTACAAAATTGGTAATTTTAATGACAATAAAATGG
>NC_079358.1:6224746-6287234 GCF_029582105.1 Oenanthe melanoleuca
CCCGGGATAAACCGGGATAAACCCGGGATGGGATCCGGATAAACCGGGGATAAAGCTGGGATAGAACCGGGATGGGATCGGGATAGACCGTGCTGGACGATTGCCTGAGCCAGCAGGTGAGGGGTTAACACGGGATAAACCCGCGATAGAACTGGGACAGAACCGGGATAAAGCCGGGATGGGATCCGGATAAACCGGGGATAAACCTGGGATAGAACCGGGACAGAACCGGGATAAACCCGGGATGGGATCCGGATAAACCGGGGATAAAGCTGGGATAGAACCGGGATGGGATCGGGATAGACCTGGAATAAACCGGGAATAAACCCGGGATGGGATCGGGATAAAGCCGGGAATAAACCCGGGATAGATCCGGATAAACCGGGGATAAAGCTGGGATAGAACCGGGATGGGATCGGGGATAGACCGTGCTGAACGACTGCCTGAGCCAGCAGGTGAGGAACGGGTTAATAAACCCGGGATAGACCCGGGATAGAGCTGGGATAGAACCGGGATAGACCTGGGATGGGATCGGGGATAGACCGGGGATAAAGCTGGGATAGAACCGGGATGGGATCGGGGATAGACCGTGCTGGACGACTGCCTGAGCCAGCAGGTGAGGGGTTAACACGGGATAGACCCGGGATAAACCGGGAATAAACCTGGAACGGGATCGGGATAAACCGGGGATAAAGCTGGGATAGAACCGGGATGGGATCGGGGATAGACCGTGCTGGACGATTGTCTGAGCCAGCAGGTGAGAAACGGGTTAATAAACACGGGATAGGAACGGGATAGGACCGGGATAAAGCTGCGATGGGATCCGGATAAACCGGGGATAAAGCTGGGATAGAACCGGGATGGGATCGGGATAGACCGTGCTGGACGATTGCCTGAGCCAGCAGGTGAGGGGTTAATAAACCTGGGATAGAACCGGGACAGAACCGGGATAAAGCCGGGATGGGATCCGGATAAACCGGGGATAAAGCTGGGATAGAACCGGGATGGGATCGGGATAGACCGTGCTGGACGATTGCCTGAGCCAGCAGGTGAGGAACGGGTTAATAAACCCGGGATAGAACCGGCATAGAACCAGGATAAACCGGGAATAAACCTGGGATAGAACCGGGATAAAGCTGGGATAAATCTGGGATGGGATCGGGAATAGACCGGGGATAAACCGTGCTGGACAACTGCCTGAGCCAGCAGGTGAGAAATGGGATAAACCCGGGATAGACCCGGGATAAACCTGGGATAGATCTGGGGTAAATCTGGGATAAACCTGGGATAGAACCAGGGATAAACCGGGGATAAACCTGGGATAGAACCGGGATGGGATCGGGGATAGACCGTGCTGGACGACTGCCTGAGCCAGCAGGTGAGGAACGGGTTAATAAACCCGGGATAGACCCGGGATAAACCTGGGATAAACCTGGGATAGATCTGGGGTAAACCTGGGATAGAACCAGGGATAAACCTGGGATAAACCTGGGATAGATCTGGGGTAAATCTGGGATAAACCTGGGATAGAACCAGGGATAAACCTGGGATAGAACCAGGGATAAACCTGGAATAAACCTGGGATAGATCTTGGAAAGATCTGGGATAAACCTGGGATAGAACCAGGGATAAACCTGGGATAGAACCAGGGATAAACCTGGGATAAACCTGGGATAGATCTGGGATAAACCTGGGATAGATCTGGGATAAACCTGGGATAATCCTGGGATAGATCTGGGATAGATCCGGGGATAGATCTGGGATAGACCGTGCTGGACAACTGCCTGAGCCAGCAGGTGAGGGGTTAACCCGGGATAGACCCGGGATAAACCTGGGATAAACCTGGGATAGATCTGGGGTAAATCTGGGATAAACCTGGGATAGAACCAGGGATAAACCTGGGATAAACCCGGGATTAACCTGGGATAGAACCAGGGATAAACCTGAGATAAACTTGGGATAAACCCGGGATTAACCTGGGATAGAACCAGGGATAAACCTGGGATAGAACCAGGGATAAACCTGGGATAAACCTGGGATAGATCTGGGATAAACCTGGGATAAACCTGGGATAGACCTGGGATAGACCGTGCTGGTCTGAGCCAGCATGTCAGAACCGGGATAGAACCGGGACAGAACTGGGATAAAACCACAATAGAACCGGGATAGGACCGGGATAGGACCAGGAAAGAACCAGGATAGAACCGGGATAAACCAGGGTTAGTCCTGGGATAAACCCGAGATAACCCCAGCACCCCTCCCCCCCATTTCCCTATCCCAGCATCCCCCTCTTTACAGACCCCCCCAAAATGAGACTCCCACCCCCGTGACCCCCCCGTGGGACCCCCCAAATCCAGAGCCCCCCCCCGCCATTCCCCCCTCCACCCCTTTTTCCAAATTCCCCCACGAGACCCCCCCCCCCCAAAATGTTCTCCCATCCATTGACTCGTCACTTGGGACCCCCCAAAATCCCCCCCCCATATTTAACGTGTCCCCCCCTCTCCAGGAGCTGCTGGGGGAGCCGGGGGACCCCCCCGAGCTGGGGCTGCACCTCCCGTTCGTGGGGT
The DNA here is from genome assembly GCF_029582105.1 of Oenanthe melanoleuca. Taxonomy (NCBI): domain Eukaryota; kingdom Metazoa; phylum Chordata; class Aves; order Passeriformes; family Muscicapidae; genus Oenanthe; species Oenanthe melanoleuca. The sequence goes on from NC_079358.1 coordinate 6,227,314, forward strand.
ACTCGTACGCCCGCGGGGACCGCGAGTGAGTTTGGGGGGGTCCAGGGGGGGTTTTGGGGGGTCCAGGGGGGGTTTTGGGGGGGTCCAGGGGGGGTTTTGGGGGGTCCAGGGTGGGTTTTGGGGACCGGGGGAGGGAAATGTGGGGGGTGAAAATGGGGGTATAATAGGAATGTGGGGCGCAGGGGGGGATGGGAAAGGGGAGGGGGGCTCCAGGTGACCCCCCCCTCACCCCTGTGCCCCCCCCCCTCACCCTCACCCCGGTTTTAGGGACGAGGAAGAAGAGGAGGAAGATGAGGATGAGGATGAGGAGTGGGACCAGGACGCGGCCATGGAGCTGGAGGGGGAGTGGGGGACCCCCCCCGAATCGGGGACCCCCCCGGGCAGCGGGACCCCCTTGGCCATAGGGACCCCCCCGCGAAGGGGGACGCCCCCCCCGCCCCCCCCATCCCAGGGCGCCCCCACCCCCCCGGGGGCCCCCCCTCAAAAAGAGCCCCCCCCACCCACGGGGACCCCGACACCGACGGAGGGGACCCCCCAAAAAGAGCCCCCCCCCCGCCCACGGGGACCTCTGAACTGACGGGACCTCCCCCCCAAAAGGGCTCCCCCCAAAAAGGGCCCCCCCCGCCCGCGGGAACACCCCCCCAAAAATTGCCACCCCCCGCCCCCAAGGGGGGGCCCCCCCAAGAATCCCACCCCCCACCCAAAGCCCCTCCCCCCCCCCAACCTGCGGGACCCCCCCCGCCTAAAGGGGCTCCCGCCCCCCCCGCGGAGCCCCCCCAAAAAGGGGTCCCTGCACCTCAAGGGTCTCCTCCTCCCCCCCCCACGGCCGCGACCCCCCAAAAAGCGCCCCCCCCACCCCAGGCCCCTCCCCCCGCCCCCAAGGGACCCCCCCCGGCCAAGGGGGCGCCCCCCAGGACCGGCCCCCCCCCGGGCACGGAGCCCCCCCGGGCACCGCCGGTAGGTGCGGGATGTGGGGAGGGGTCCCGGGATGTGGGGAGGGGTCCCGGGATTTGGGGGGGTCCCGGGATTTGGGGAGGGATCCCGGGATTTGGGGAGGGGTCCTGGGATGTGGGGAGGGGTCCCGGGATTTGGGGGGTCCTGGGATTTGGGGAGGGATCCCGGGATTTGGGGAGGGGTCCTGGGATGTGGGGAGGGGTCCCGGGATTTGGGGGGTCCCGGGATGTGGGGAGGGGTCCCGGGATTTGGGGAGGGGTCCCGGGATTTGGGGTGTCCCGGGATTTGGGGGGTCCCGGGATTTGAGGGGTCCCGGGATGTGGGGAGGGGTCCCGGGATTTGGGGAGGGGTCCCGGGATTTGGGGGTGTCTCGGGATTTGGGGTGTCCCGGGATTTGGGGGGTCCCGGGATTTGGGGTGTCCCGGGATTTGGGGAGGGATCCCGGGATTTGGGGGTGTCTCGGGATTTGGGGGGTCCCGGGATTTGGGGTGTCCCGGGATTTGGGGAGGGATCCCGGGATTTGGGGGTGTCTCGGGATTTGGGGGGTCCTGGGATTTGGGGAGGGGTCCCGGGATTTGGGGGTGTCCCGGGATTTTTTTGGGGGGTCCCGGGATTTGGGGGGTCCTGGGATGTGGGGAGGGGCCCCGGGATTTGGGGGGGTCCTGGGATTTGGGGAGGGGTCCCGGGAATCGGGGGTGTCCCGGGATTTGGGGGGTCCTGGGATTTGGGGAGGGATCCCGGGATTTGGGGGTGTCTCGGGATTTGGGGTGTCCCGGGATTTGGGCAGGGGTCCAGGGATTTGGGGGTGTCTCGGGATTTCGGGAGGGGTCCCGGGATTTGGGGAGGGGTCCCGGGATTTGGGGAGGGGTCCCGGGATCTGGGGGGTCCCGGGATTTGGGGAGGGGTCCCGGAATTTGGGGAGGGATCCCGGGATTTGGGGAGGGGTCCCGGGATTTGGGGGGGTCCTGGGATTTGGGGAGGGGTCCCGGGATTTGGGGGTGTCTCGGGATTTGGGGAGGGGTCCCGGGATTTGGGGGGTCCTGGGATCTGGGGGTGTCCCGGGATTTGGGGGATCCCGGGATTTGGGGGGTCCCGGGATTTGGGGAGGGGTCCCGGGATTTGGGGGGTCCCGGGATTTGGGGGGTCCTGGGATGTGGGGAGGGGTCCCGGGATTTGGGGAGGGGTCGGTGGCTGGTGTGGAGGGGTCCCAAAACACGGGAAATCCAGAAATCCCGGGAATTCCGGTGCTGACAGGGGCGGAAAAGGGGATCCTGGTTCGGGGGATCCCGAATCCCGGGGGTTCGGGGAATCCCGGGGGTCGGTGTCCGGTTCGGGGAATCCCGGGGTTCGGTGCCCGGTTCGGGGGATCCCGGATCCCGGGGGTCAGTGCCCGGTTCGGGGGATCCCGAATCCCGGTAATTCCGGTGTTCGGTGCCCGGTTCGGGGAATCCCGGGGGTCGGTGCTCGATTCGGGGGATCCCGGAGGTTCGGGGGAATCCCGGGGGTCAGTGTCCGGTTCTGGGGATCACTAATCTCGGTAATTCCGGGGTTCGGTGCCCGGTTCGGGGGATCCAGAATCCCGGGGTTCGGTGCCCGGTTCGGGGGATCACTAATCTCGGTAATCCCGGGGTTCGGTGCCCGGTTCGGGGATCCCGAATCCCGGGGGTTCGGGGAATCCCGGGGGTCAGTGTCCGGTTCTGGGGATCACTAATCTCGGTAATTCCGGGTTCGGTGCCCGGTTCGGGGGATCCCGAATCCCGGGGGTCGGTGCTCGGTTCGGGGGATCCCGGGGGTCAGTGTCCGGTTCTGGGGATCACTAATCTCGGTAATTCCGGGGTTCGGTGCCCGGTTCGGGGATCCCGAATCCCGGGGGTCCCCAGGCAGTCGCGGTTCCCGCAGGTGGCGCCGGCGGTCCCGGCGGTCCCGGTCCCGGTCGCGGTCCCGGCGGTCCCGGTCGCGGTCCCTGCGGTCTCTGCGGTCCCAGTCCCGGTCCCCGCGGTCCCGGAGCCGGTCCCGGAGCCGGTGCCGGTGCCGGTGTCGGTACCGGAGCTCCGGGAGGCGCTGGCCAAGGAGCGGCGCGGGCGGGAGGCGCTGGAGCGGGAGCTCGGGAAACTGCGGGCGGCGGGACAGGGACTGGCCCGGTACGGGAGGGGACAGAGGGACAGAGGGACAGAGGGACAGAGGGAGAGCGGGACAGAGGGACAGAGGGACAGCGGGACAGGAGGGGACAGAGGGACAGCGGGACAGCGGGACAGCGGGACAGAGGGGACAGCGGGACAGAGGGGACAGCAGGGACAGGAGGGACAGCGGGACCCCGAGGGTGACACCAGGGACCCCGAGGGTGACACCAGGGTGACAGCCGCCACCGGGGAGGTGACACCAGGGGTGACAGCAGGGTGACAACCGCTACAGTGTCCCCGGTGCCCCCAGCTGCTGTGGCGACAATGACACCGAGGCCATAGCGCAGGACAACGGGGACCGAGGGGGTCCGGGGGTGTCCCCGGGGTTGTCCCCAACTGTCCCCAACTGTCCCCAACTGTCCCCGCCCCGCAGGCGCCTGCAGGAGGCCGAGAGCCGCAACCTGGAACTGGAAGCGAAACTGCGGCGGCTGCAGAGTGACCCCCCCGGGCCCGGCCCGCCCCCGCCGCCAGGCAAGGACCCCTCCCCAAAATCCTCGGGGACACCCCCGGAATGTCCCCAAAATCCCTGTGACCCCCCCGGAATGTCCCCAAAATTCCTGTGATTCCCCCGGAATGTCCCCAGAATCCCTGTGACCCCCCCCCCGGAATGTCCCCAAAATCCCTGTGACCCCCCCGGAATGTCCCCAAAATCCCTGTGACCCCCCCGGAATGTCCCCAAAATTCCTGTGATTCCCCCCGCCCCAAAATCCCTGTGACCCCCCCGGAATGTCCCCAAAATTCCTGTGATTCCCCCCGCCCCAAAATTCCTGTGACCCCCCCAGAATGTCCCCAAAATCCCTGTGACCCCCCCGGAATGTCCCCAAAATTCCTGTGATTCCCCCCGCCCCAAAATCCTTGGGGACACCCCTGGGAATGTCCCCAAAATCCCTGTGACCCCCCCCGCCCCAAAATCCCTGTGACCCCCCCCCGGAATGTCCCCAAAATCCCTGTGACCCCCCCGCCCCAAAATCCCTGGGGTCCCCTCAGTGTCACCCCCGGGAATGTCCCCACCCCACCCTGGGCTGTCCCCAACCCCTGAAATTCACCGGGGGCTCCCCAAATTCCTCGGGACCCCAAAATATTTTGGGGGTGATTTTAGAGGGGGGGGGGGGTGGGATTAGGACCCCTGTCCCCCCCCGTTCCACACCCCATTTTCGGCGCCAGGAAATTGTCCCCTCCCCAAATTTGGGGGCTGGGGGCTCCCTAAATTTGGGGGACACCCCAAAAGGGGTTCCCCAATATTTTGGGGGGGAGGGGTCCAACCCTGACCACGCCCCCCCCTCCCCAAATTTCCCTTGCAGGAGGCGCGGAGCAGCCCCCCCCCACCGCGGCCCCCCCCGTGGAGGTAAGGGCGGTTTTGGGGTGATTTTGGGGGGTTTTTGGGGTTTTTTGGGTTTTTGGGGTGATTTTGGGGTGATTTGGGGGGGGCTGACGCTCTCTGCTCTCTCCGCAGCCCCCCCGGCTTTTCCGCTCCCCCCTGGGGCTGCCCCTGTCCCGGCACCTGCTGCTCTGGGCCCGGGTACGTGGGGCTGTCACTGTCACTGTCACCGTGTCACCTGTGTCACCTGTGCCACCCCCTGCCAGCCCCTGCCACTGCCACTGTCACCCACTGTCACCCACTGCCACCCACTGCCACCCCCTGTCCTGGCACCTGCTGCTCTGGGCCCGGGTACGTGGGCTGTCACTGTCACCGTGTCACCCGTGTCACCTGTGCCACCTGTGCCACCCCCTGGCACTGCCACTGCCATCCCCTGTCACCCACTGCCACCCACTGCCACCCCCTGCCACCCACTGCCACCCACTGCCACCCACTGCCACCCACTGTCACCCACTGCCACCCCCTGGTACTTCCACTGCCACCCCCTGTCACCCACTGCCACCCCCTGTCCCGGCACCTGCTGCTCTGGGCCCGGGTACGTGGGGCTGTCACTGTCACTGTCACCGTGTCACCCGTGCCACCTGTGCCACCCCCTGCCAGCCACTGCCACTGCCACTGTCACCCACTGCCACCCACTGCCACCCACTGTCACCCACTGCCACCCCCTGTCCCGGCACCTGCTGCTCTGGGCCTGGGTACGTGGGGCTGTCACTGTCACCGTGTCACCCGTGTCACCTGTGCCACCCCCTGCCACCCCCTGCCAGCCCCTGCCAGCCCCTGTCACCCACTGCCACCCACTGTCACCCACTGCCACCCCCTGTCCCGGCACCTGCTGCTCTGGGCCCGGGTACGTGGGGCTGTCACTGTCACTGTCACCGTGTCACCTGTGTCACCTGTGCCACCCCCTGCCACTGCCACTGCTGTCCCCTGTCACCCCCTGTCACCCACTGTCACCCACTGCCACCCACTGTCACCCACTGCCACCCACTGTCACCCACTGTCACCCCCTGTCACCCCCTGTCCCGGCACCTGCTGCTCTGGGCCCGGGTACGTGGGGCTGTCACTGTCACTGTGTCACCTGTGCCACCCCCTGGCACTGCCACTGCCACCCCCTGTCACCCACTGTCACCTCCTGCCACCCCGTGTCACCCACTGCCACGCCCTGCCATCCCCCCCCTGCCACTGCCACCTCTGGGCATGTCCCCAATGCCACCTGTGCCACCCCCACCCGTGTCACTGCCACCGCTGGGCATGTCCCCAGTGCCACACCCGTGCCACTGCCACCCTGGGCATGTCCCCAAGGCCACCTCCCCATGCTGGGCCACCAGCCCCGAGGAGGTGACAACTGCAGCTGGGTCACCCTGGGCACTGCCACCACCGCTGGCACTGCCACCCCCGGGGCAGTGTCACACCCCGGGCAGTGTCACCACCCCCTGGGCAGTGCCACCCCCGCGGCAGTGCCACCCCGGTGTCCCTTATGTCCCCAACAAGGCTGGGGGAGGGGAGGTGCCACCATCCGGAGGGGACCTGGGAGGGTGACACAGCGCGGGGGGCGGGTTTGGTGACAATGGTGACAATGGTGACGACGGTGACGACGGTGACGATGCCACCCGCGCGCCCTGACCGTGTCGCTGTCCCCAGGTGCCACACCCCGGTGCCACCAAGGACTGTCTGCTGCTCTGCGCCGCCGGCCTGCGCCCCCCGCCCGCGCCCCCCGGGACCCCCCCTTAATTCGGGACTGTCCCCAAATTGTCCCCAGGTGTCCCCAAATTGTCCCCAAATTGTCCCCAAGGTGTCCCCCCACTTCGTTGCACTTAACCCCCCCCCCTTTCCCTGTACAGAGACCCCTCCCCAAAATCACAAGACCCCTCCCCAAAATCCCACCTGGGGGGGGGAGGGGGGGGGTCCCCAAAATCCGAGCCCCTCCCCCCCCCCCAAAACCACTACACCCCCCCCCCGGGGGGGTCCCAACCGCGCGTGTCCCCCCATCCCCCCACCCCAAATCCCCCCAAAAATAATTTGGGGAGGGGTCTCCCCGGTGCCCCCATGACCCTCCCCGAGGGGCAGCGGGACGCGACCCCCCCCAAAAAAGGGTGGGGGGGCCCCCCGAGCCCCCCCCGCCGTCCCCCATTAGTAATTTATTCGTAGGGACGTTTGCACTAAAGACCCCTCCCCCTATTTATGCCCCCACCCCAAAATCTGACCCCCCACCCCGGGGGGGGGGGGGAGGGGACGAGAATAAAGTTGTGTTTCTGCCACCGCCGTGTCCCCAGATTGTCCCCTCGGCGCCACCCCCGTGTCCCCAAAATGTCCTCGTGTCCCCCGTGCCACCCCCGTGTCCCTAAAATGTCCCCTTGTGCCACCCCCGTGTCCCCAAGTTTCTAAAGTGTCCCCTTGTGCCACCCCTTCTGTCCCCAAAATGTCCCCCTGTGCCACCCCCGTGTCCCCAAAACGTTCTCATGTCTCCTGTGTCACCCTCGTGTCCCCCTGTGCCCCCCCGTGTCCCCCTGTGCCCCCCCCGTGTCCCCAAAATGTCCCCCTGTCCCCTTCTGCCACCGCTGCGTCCCCAAACTGTCCCCTCTGCATCATTCACGTGTCCCCAAATTGTCCCTGTGCCACCCCCTGTGTCTCCGAACTGTCCCCAGTGCCACCCCCGCGTCCCCAAATTGTCCCCCTGTGCCACCTCCCGTGTCTCAAACAGTCCCCGAGTTGTCCCCGTGTCCCCAAGCGCCACCCACAGTGTCCCCAGTCCCTCCCCGTGCCACCCAGCGTGTCCCTGTTCTGTCCCCAAGTGCCACCCAGCGTGTCCCAAATTCATCCGTGTCCCCAAGTGCCACCCAGCGTGTCCCTGTTCCGTCCCCAAGCGCCACCCACAGTGTCCCCAGTCCCTCCCCGTGCCACCCACAGTGTCCCTGTTCTGTCCCCAAGTGCCATCCACAGTGTCCCCAATTCATCCGTGTCCCCAAGTGCCACCCAGCGTGTCCCCAGTCCATCCGTGTCCCCAAGTGCCACCCACAGTGTCCCCAGTCCCTCCCCGTGCCACCCAGCGTGTCCCTGTTCTGTCCCCAAGTGCCACCCACAGTGTCCCAAATTCATCCGTGTCCCCAAGTGCCACCCACAGTGTCCCCAGTCCCTCCCCGTGTCACCCAGCGTGTCCCTGTTCTGTCCCCAAGCGCCACCCACAGTGTCCCCAGTCCATCCGTGTCCCCAAGTGCCACCCAGCGTGTCCCGGTTCTGTCCCCAAGCGCCACCCAGCGCGTCCCCAGTCCCTCCCCGTGCCACCCACAGTGTCCCTGTTCTGTCCCCAAGTGCCACCCACAGTGTCCCAAATTCATCCGTGTCCCCAAGTGCCACCCACAGTGTCCCCAGTCCCTCCCCAAGTGCCACCCAGCGTGTCCCTGTTCTGTCCCCAAGCGCCACCCAGCGTGTCCCCAATTCATCCGTGTCCCCAAGCGCCACCCACAGTGTCCCCAGTCCCTCCCCGTGCCACCCACAGTGTCCCTGTTCTGTCCCCAAGTGCCACCCACAGTGTCCCAAATTCATCCGTGTCCCCAAGTGCCACCCACAGTGTCCCCAGTCCATCCGTGTCCCCAAGCGCCACCCACAGTGTCCCCAGTCCATCCGTGTCCCCAATCGTGTTCCCGCGCTGTCCCCGCGCACCGCCCGCTGTCCCCTCATTGTCCCCGCGCTGTCCCCTCATTGTCCCCTCCTGTCCCCTCCCCCGGACACGCCGGTGCCACTCGGGTGCCAAAAAAGTCTCTTTAGTATAAATAAGGGAGGGGGGGACGCGCGGTGACCCCGCGGGGACAATAAAGTGACGAAGGCACGGGGTGGGGGCGGGGATGTCCCCGGGCACGGGGCGGTGACACCGCGGGGACAGCGGTGACATCGCTCTGGGGACAGCGGTGACACCCTGGGGACAGCGGTGACATCGCTCTGGGGACAGCGGTGACACCCTGGGGACAGAGGTGACACGCTCTGGGGACAGCGGTGACATCGCCCTGAGGACAGCGGTGACACCCTGGGGACAGAGGTGACACCACTCTGGGGACAGCGGTGACATCGCCCTGGGGACAGCGGTGACACCGCGGGGACAGCGGTGACATCGCCCTGGGGACAGCGGTGACACCCTGGGGACAGCGGTGACACCCTGGGGACAGCGGTGACATCGCCTTGGGGACAGCGGTGACACCGCGGGGACAGAGGTGACACCACTCTGGGGACAGCGGTGACACCCTGGGGAGAGCGGTGACACCGCGGGGACAGCGGTGCCACCCTGGGGACAGTGGTGACACCCTGGGGACAGCGGTGACACCGCGGGGACAGCGGTGCCACCCTGGGGACAGCGGTGACACCACTCTGGGGACAGCGGTGACACCCTGGGGACAGCGGTGACATCGCTCTGGGGACAGTGGTGACACCCTGGGGACAGCGGTACCACCACTCTGGGGACAGTGGTGACACCGCGGGGACAGAGGTGACACCACTCTGGGGACAGCGGTGACACCTTGGGGACAGCGGTGACACCACTCTGGGGACAGCGGTGACATCGCCTTGGGGACAGCGGTGACACCTTGGGGACAGCGGTGACACCACTCTGGGGACAGTGGTGACACCCTGGGGACAGCGGTGACACCACCCTGGGGACAGAGGTGCCACCCTGGGGACAGCGGTGACACCGCGGGGACAAGGTGACACCACCCTGGGGACAGCGGTGACACCACCCTGGGGACAGCGGTGACACCCCGGGGACAGTGGTGACACCGCGGGGACAGCGGTGACATCGCTCTGGGGACAGCGGTGACACCCTGGGGAGAGCGGTGACACCCTGGGGACAGCAGTGACACCGCGGGGACAGCGGTGACACCACTCTGGGGACAGCGGTGACACGCTGGGGACAGCGGTGACACCACTCTGGGGACAGCGGTGACATCGCCTTGGGGACAGCGGTGACACCCTGGGGACAGCGGTGACACCACTCTGGGGACAGAGGTGACACCCTGGGGAGAGCGGTGACACCACCCTGGGGACAGAGGTGACACCCTGGGGACAGCGGTGACATCGCCTTGGGGACAGTGGTGACACCCTGAGGACAGCGGTGACACCCTGGGGACAGCGGTGACATCGCCTTGGGGACAGCGGTGACACCTTGGGGACAGCGGTGACACCGCGGGGACAGCGGTGACACCACCCTGGGGACAGCGGTGACATCGCCTTGGGGACAGTGGTGACACCCTGGGGACAGCGGTGACACCACCCTCGGGACAGCGGTGACATCGCCCTGGGGACAGCGGTGACATCGCCTTGGGGACAGAGGTGACATCGCCTTGGGGACAGCGGTGACACCCTGGGGACAGCGGTGACATCGCCCTGGGGACAGCGGTGACACCACCCTGGGGACAGCGGTGCCACCCTGGGGACAGTGGTGACACCCTGGGGACAGTGGTGACATCGCCCTGGGGACAGCGGTGCCACCCTGGGGACAGTGGTGACACCCTGGGGACAGTGGTGACAGGGTGACACCGCCCTGGGGACAGCGGTGCCACCCTGAGGACAAAGTGACACCGCGGGGACAAAGTGACACCACTCTGGGGACAGCGGTGACATCGCTCTGGGGACAGCGGTGACACCCTGGGGACAGCAGTGACACCACCCTGGGGACAGCGGTGACACCCTGGGGACAAGGTGACACCACTCTGGGGACAGCGGTGACACCCTGGGGACAGTGGTGACAGGGTGACACCACCCTGGGGACAGCGGTGCCACCCTGGGGACAGCGCCGGGGGGGCTCAGTAGTACGGGGGTGGCACTGCGGGTGACACGGGTGACACAGGTGACCCAGGGGGTGACACAGGTGACCCAGGGGGTGACCCAGGGGGTGACACGTGTCCTGGCGGGTGACACCGGAGGTGACACAGGTGACAGCTACACCACGGTGCCACTCGGGGAGCCGCCGTTCTGCGAGGACAGGCCCTGCGGGGGGGGGGAGGGGACAGCGGTCACCGGGGGAGGGGACACCTGCCACTCCTTGGTGACGTCATCGCGGGGATTTCCCCCCCCCCTCCCCGCCACCCAGGCCCCAAAATCCGCGATTTGTTCCCCAAAAATTCACTCCGGACACCCCAAAATCCCGTCCCGGACACCCCCAGACTCACAGGGACACCGGGAAGAGACGAGCCTGTCACGACAGATTATCGCGACAGGGTCCTGGTGCTGCTGGGACCCCCCAAATCCCCACCAAACCCTCCCAAATTCCCCCTAAATCACCCCAAATTCCCGCCCGGACGACCCCAGACCCCACCCCAGTTCCTCGGGAACCCCGAGGACAGACGAGCCTATCCCGACAGACTATCGCGATACAAACCTGCTGCAGATGAGCTCCTCCTAGACGCCCTAAAACACCCCAAATCCCCCCGAACCCACCCCAAAAATCCCCCCGAAACCACCCCAAAATCCCGTCCCGGATACCCCCAGACTCACGGGGGCCCCGGGGAGAGACGAGCCTGTCACGACAGAGTATCGCGATACAAACCTGCTGCAGATGAGCTCCTCCTAGACGCCCTAAACCACCCCCAAGTCCCCCCAAAAATCCCCTTCCGGACGCCCCCAGACTCACGGGGACAGTGGGGTCGCCTCTGGGGACAGATGAGCCCATCCCGACAGACTATCGCGACATGGTCCAGGTGATGCTGACACCCTAAAATCCCCCCGAATGCCCTCTAAACACCCCAAAATCCCCCCAGATCCCCTCCAAACCCCCCCAAAATCCCCTCCGAGACCCCTCCCCAGACTTAGAGAGACCCCGGGCCGCGCCCAGGTGCAGATCAGCCCCTCCCGACAGGGCTGTCGCGATACAAACCTGGCGCTCCTGGCACCCCAAAACCGCCCCTCAAACATCCCAAATCCCACCTGAACCCCCCAAAATCCCCCCAAATTCCCTCCGAGACCCCTCCCCGCACTCACCGAGACCCCGGGCCGCGCCCAGGTGCAGATCAGCCCCTCCTGGCAGGGCTGTCGCGATACAAACCTGGCGCTCCTGGCACCCCAAAACCGCATCCCAGACCCCCCAAATTCCTTCTAAACCCCCCAAAATCCCCTCTAAACCTCCCAAAATCACCCCAAATCCCACCTGAAACCCCCAAAATCCCCTCCCCGCGCTCACCGAGACCCCGGGCCGCGCCCAGGTGCAGATCAGCCCCTCCTGGCAGGGCTGTCGCGATACAAACCTGGCGCTCCTGGCACCCTAAAACCGCATCCCAGACCCCCCAAATTCCTTCTAAACCCCCCAAAATCACCCCAAATCCCACCTGAAACCCCCAAAATCCCCTCCCCGCACTCACCGAGACCCCGGGCCGCACCCAGGTGCAGATCAGCCCCTCCTGACAGGGCTGTCGCGATACACACCTGGCGCTCCTGGCACCCTAAAACCGCATCCCAGACCCCCGAAATCCTCTCCAAACCCCCCCAAATCCCCCCCAAATCACCCCAAAATCCCCTCCCCGCACTCACCGAGACCCCGGGCCGCGCCCAGGTGCAGATCAGCCCCTCCTGGCACGCTGTCACGATACAATCCTCCAGGAACAGCAGCACCGTCAGCCTCTCCTGCGCGATTTTCTTGCAGACGAGCGGCTCGAGCAGCGGCACCTCGTGCAGCCGCGGGCACAGCGCCGTCCCCAGCACCTTGGCCATGTCCAGAGACCCCCGGGACCCCCCCGCGCCGCCCCCCGGGGGGGGTTTCTCGGCGCCGCCCCCTCCCCGGCTGATGTTGCCCAGGCTGTGGTAACGTTTGTGCTCCTTCTCCGGGGGGTCGCGCAGGGTCAGCGTGGCGAAACGCCCCGCGCTCAGCACCGGGGGGACCCGCGGAGAGATTTGGGGACCCCCGCCGGGTTGGGGGAGGCTGTTGGAGCGGGACAAGGAGCGCGGCAACCCCGCCGCGACGGGGATCGGGGGCGGGGGGCCGCGGGGAGGGGGCGGCCGAGGGTCCAGCACGTCCTCGGTGAGGTCCCACAGGCAGAACTGCGTGTCCTGGCCGGCCGAGCCGAAGCGGTAGGTGACGCTCGGGGGGTCCTCGGGGGCGTCCCCGCCGCCGCCTCGCCCGTCCCCACCCTCGGGCGTGGTGAACGGATCGAACGCCACCGCGTTGACCCACGACTTGTGGCCGTGGCCGCGGGCCACCACCCGGCCCTCGGCGAACGACCACACGGTGACCAGGTCGTCCTCGCCGCCCGTCACCACGTAGCGGCCGTCGGGGCTCCAGCAGACGCAGAGCAGCCCCCCGAAGTAGCTGCGCATCATCCCCTGCAGCAGCATGGAGGAGAAGTGGAACACCCGCAGCACGCCGTCCTGGCTCACGCACGCCAGCGAGCGCCCGTCGGGCGAGAAGGCGAACTCGTTCAGCGGCCCCGAGCCCACCGCCCACTTGAGCAGCGGGTTCCGCGGCGTCTTGCTCTTGCACGAGAAGACGCGGAAGCCCTCGCCCTGCGTGACCAGCGTGTACTGCGGGCTGGTGGCCCCGCACGGCTGCTCCGAGTCGTACAGGTACAGGTGGCCGCTGGCGTGCGACGCCAGGAACAGGCGCTCCGTGTCCGGCAGCCACCGGACCAAGGTCACCTTGGACTTGTCGATGAGGCGCTGCGGGGGGACGGAAAGGGTTAAAAGGAGGCGGGGGTGGGGGGATTATAAAAGGGGTTCTGGGGGTTCCACGGGGGTCCCAAGGGGCTCCTGGTGGTCCCATGGGGGTCCCAAGGGGTTCCTGGTGCTCCCATGGGGGTCCCCAAGGGGTTTCTGGTGGCCCTGGGCGAGTCCTGGTGGTCCCAAGGGGCTCCTGGTGGCCCTGGGGGGAATCCAAGGGGCTCCTGGTGGTCCCATGGGGGTCCCAAGGGGCTCCTGGTGGTCCCAGGTGAGTCCTGATGGTCCCATGGGGGTCCCAAGGGGCTCCTGGTGGCCCTGGGGGGAATCCAAGGGGGTCCTGGTGGTCCCAAGGGGCTCCTGGTGGTCCCATGGGGGTCCCAAGGGGCTCCTGGTAGCCCTGGGGGGAATCCAAGGGGCTCCTGGTGGTCCTGGGGTGGTCCTGATGGTCCCACGGGGGTCCCCAAAGGGTTTCTGGTGGTACTGGGGGGTCCCACGGGGGTCCTGAGGGGTTCTGGTGGTCCCATGGTGGGGGTCCCAAGGGGTTTCTAGTGGCCCTGGGGGAGGTTCTGATGGTCCCACGGGGGTCCTGAGGGGCTCCTGGTGGCCCTATGGTGGCCCTGGTGGTCCCACGAGTGATCCCAAGGGGCTCCTTGTGGCCCTGGGGGAGTCCTGGGGGGGTCTCATGAGGACCCCAAGGGGTTTCTGGTGGTCCTGGGAAGGTCCTGGTGGCCCCATTGGGGTCCCCAAAGGGTTCCTGGTGGTCCTGGGAAGGTCCTGGTGGCCCCATGGGGGTCCCCAAAGGGTTCCTGGTGGTCCTGGGGAGGTTCTGGTGGTCCCACGGGAGTCCCCAAAGGGTTTCTGTTGGTCCCACGGGGGTCCCCAAGGGGTTCTTGGTGGCCCTGGATGAGTCCTGGGGGCCCCACAGGTGACCCCAAGGGGCTCCTGGTGGTCCTGGGGGGATCCTGGTGGTCTCATGAGTGACCCCAAGGGGCTCCTGGTGGCCCTGTGGTGGCCCTGGTGGTCCCATGGGGGTCCTGAGGGGCTCCTGGTGGCCCTGGTGGTCCCATAAGTGATCTCAAGGGGTTGCCTGTGGCCCTGGGGGAAGTCCTGGGGGGGGTCTCATGAGGACCCCAAGGGGTTTCTGGTGGTCCCATGGGGGTCCCCAAGGGGTTTCTGGTGGCCCTGGGGAGGTCCTGGTGGTCCCAGGGGGTCCCAAAAGGGTTCCTGGTGGTCCTGGGGAGGTTCTGGTGGTCCCACGGGGGTCCCCAAGGGGTTCTTGGTGGCCCTGGGTGAGTCCTGGGGGCCCCACAGGTGACCCCAAGGGGCTCCTGGTGGTCCTGGGGGGATCCTGGTGGTCCCACGGGGGTCCCCAAAGGGTTTCTGGTGGTCCTGGGGGGTCCCACGGGGGTCCTGAGGGGTTCTTGGTGGTCCCATGGGCGAATCCTGGTGGTCCCATGGGAGTCCCCAAAGGGTTTTTGGTGGTCTTGGGGGGTTCCACGAGGGTCCTGAGGGCTTCTGGTGGTCCCATAGGGGTCCCCAAGGGGTTCCTGGTGGCCCTGGGTGAGTCCTGGTGGTCCCACGGGGGTCCCAAGGGGTTCCTGGTGGCCCTGAGGGGTTCCCAGTGTCCCTGGTGGCCCCAGGGGGTTCCTGGTGGCCCCAGGGGTTTTCTTGTGGCCCCAGGGGTTTTCTGCTGGCCCCAGGGGGATGCTGGTGGTCCCAAGGGGTTCCACTGGCCCTGGTGGACCCAAGGGGTCCCTGGTGGCCCCAGGGGGACGCTGGTGGCCGCAGGGGGTTCCTAGTCCCTTAGGGGGATGCTGGTGTCCCTGGTGGCCCCAAGGTGTCCCAGGTGTCCCCCGGTGTCCCCGGTGTCCCAGGTGTCCCCGGTGTCCCAGGTGATCCCAAGGTGTCCCCGGTGTCCCCAAGGTGTCCCCGGTGTCCCAGGTGATCCCAAGGTGTCCCAGGTGTCCCCAAGGTGTCCCAGGTGTCCCTGGTGATCCCAAGGTGTCCCAGGTGTCCCAGGTGGTCCCAGGTGATCCCAGGTGTCCCTGGTGTCCCCAGGTGTCCCCAAGGTGTCCCAGGTGTCCCTGGTGTCCCAGGTGTCCCAGGTGGTCCCAGCTGTCCCCGGTGGCCCCAAGGTGTCCCCGGTGTCCCCGGTGTCCCCGGTGTCCCAGGTGGCCCCAAGGTGTCCCAGGTGTCCCCGGTGTCCCAGGTGTCCCTGGTGATCCCAAGCTGTCCCCGGTGGCCCCGGTGGCCCCGGTGTCCCCGGTGGCCCCAAGGTGTCCCTGGTGTCCCAGGTGTCCCCGGTGGTCCCAGGTGTCCCCAGGTGTCCCCGGTGGCCCCCAGGTGTCCCCGGTGGCCCCAAGGTGTCCCTGGTGGCCCCAAGGTGTCCCAGGTGATCCCAGATGGTCCCAGGTGTCCCAGGTGTCCCCGGTGGCCCCGGTGTCCCAGGTGGCCCCGGTGTCCCAGGTGTCCCCAAGGTGTCCCAGGTGGCCCCGGTGTCCCAGGTGTCCCCAAGGTGTCCCAGGTGTTCCCAGGTGTCCCCGGTGGCCCCAAGGTGTCCCAGGTGGTCTCAGGTGTCCCAGGTGTCCCAGCTGTCCCTGGTGTCCCAGGTGTCCCAGGTGTCCCCGGTGTCCCCGGTGTCCCTGGTAATCCCAAGGTGTCCCCGGTGTCCCAGGTGTCCCCGGTGTCCCCGGTGTCCCAGGTGTCCCAGGTGTCCCTGGTGGTCCCAAGGTGTCCCAGGTGTCCCAGGTGTCCCTGGTGTCCCAGGTGTCCCAGGTGTCCCAGGTGTCCCAGGTGTCCCCGGTGTCCCCGGTGGCCCCGGTGGCCCCAAGGTGTCCCCGGTGTCCCCGGTGTCCCTGGTGATCCCAAGCTGTCCCCGGTGTCCCCGGTGTCCCCGGTGTCCCAGGTGTCCCCGGTGTCCCCGGTGTCCCAGGTGGCCCCAGGTGTCCCCGGTGGCCCCGGTGGCCCCAAGGTGTCCCCGGTGTCCCCGGTGTCCCCGGTGTCCCCGGTGTCCCCGGTGTCCCCGGTGTCCCCGGTGGCCGCTCACCTCCTCGTTGAAGAGCCGGCCGGCGCTGTCCTTCTTGGCCAGGTCCAGGTACTGCACCTGCCCGGCGGAGAAGCCCACGAGCAGCGCCAGGGTGTCGCTGCCGGCCGTGAACTGGTTGAAGTCGTGGCAGGTGGGCTGCGTGCCCTTGTACACGCGCTTGTCGATGGGGCGCTGCAGGTCCAGCGCCTGCGGGGACAGCGGCGTCACCGGCACGGCTGCCACTGCCACTGGCACTGCCACCAAGCTGGCACTGCCACTGCCACTGCCACTGGCACCAACCTGGCATTGTCACTGCCACTGTCACCGGCACGGCTGCCACTGCCACTGGCACTGGCACCAACCTGGCACTGGCACTGCCACTGCCACTGGCACTGGCACCAACCTGGCACTGGCACTGCCACTGCCACTGGCACTGGCACCAACCTGGCACTGGCACTGTCACTGCCACTGCCACTGGCACCAACCTGGCACTGGCACTGTCACTGCCACTGCCACTGGCACCAACCTGGCACTGGCACTGGCACTGGCACCAACCTGGCACTGGCACTGTCACTGTCACCGGCACGGCTGCCACTGTCACTGCCACTGGCACCGGCCTGGCACTGGCACTGTCACTGGCACTGGCACTGGTACTGTCATTGTCACTGTCACCGGCCCGGCTGGCACTGGCACCAACCTGGCACTGGCACCGGCCTGGCACTGCCACCGGCCTGGCCTGGCACTGGCACTGTCACCGTCACTGTCACTGTCACTGTGACTGTCACCAGCCTGGCCTGGCACTGGCACTGTCACTGTCACCGTCACTGTCACTGTCACCGGCCTGGCCTGGCACTGGCACCAACCTGGCATTGGCACTGTCACTGTCACTGTCACCGGCCTGGCTGGCACTGGCACTGTCACCAACCTGGCACTGGCACTGCCACTGGCACTGCCACTGGCACTGTCATTGTCACTGTCACCGGCCTGGCCTGGCACTGGCACTGTCACCAACCTGGCATTGTCACTGGCACTGGCACTGTCATTGTCACTGTCACCGGCCTGGCCTGGCACTGGCACTGGCACTGTCATTGGCATTGTCACTGTCACTGGCCTGGCCTGGCACTGGCACTGTCATTGGCACTGGCACTGTCACTGTCATTGTCACTGTCACCGTCACTGGTACTGTCATTGTCACTGTCACCGGCCTGGCCTGGCACTGGCATTGGCACTGGCACTGGCACTGTCATTGTCACTGTCACTGCCACTGCCATTGGCACTGTCACTGTCATTGGTACTGTCACCGCCATTGGCACTGTCATTGTCACTGTTACTGGCACTGTCATCGTCACTGTCATTGTCACTGGTCTGGTGGCACTTGCACCAGCACTGGCACCGGCACTGTCATTGTCACTATCACCATCACCAGCCTGGTGGCAATGTCATTGTCACTGTCACTGTCACTGTCACTGTCACTGTCACTGTCATTGTCACTGTCACTGTCATTGTCACTGTCACTGTCACTGCCCAGGGATGTCACCCCTGGTGCTGCCCGGGGACTCTGTGCCCAGCCTGGGTCACCACTGGGGATGTCCGGAGGGTCCTGGGGGGTCTGGAGTCACTGTCACCAACCCTGGGGTCACTGTCACCAACCCTGGAGTCACTGTCACCAACCCTGGGGTCACTGTCACCACTGTCCCCACTAGCAGGGGTCCCCTGGGTGGTTTTTGGGGTCACTGTCACTGTCCCTGTGGTCACTGTCACCAACCCTGGAGTCACTGTCACCACTGTCCCTGAGGTCACTGTCACCAACCCTGGAGTCACTGTCACCACTGTCCCCACTAGCAGGGTCCCCTGGGGGGGTTTTTGGGGTCACTGTCACCAAACTTGGAGTCACTGCCACTGTCCCTGAGGTCACTGTCACCAACCCTGGGGTCACTGTCACCAAACTTGGGGTCACTGTCACTGCCCCTGGGGTCACTGTCACCAAACTTGGGGTCACTGCCACATTCCCTGGAGTCATTGTCACTGTCCCTGTGGTCACTGTCACCACTGTCCCCATTCGCAGGAGTCCCCTGGGGGGTTTTTGGGGTCACTGTCACCAACCCTGGGGTCACTGTCACCAAACTTGGGGTCACTGTCACCAACCCTGGGGTCACTGTCACCAAACCTGGAGTCACTGCCACTGTCCCTGAGGTCACTGTCACCAAACTTGAGGTCACTGTCACCAGTCCTGGGGTCACCTTTTCCCCTCTATTCCCCCCTTCCCCCATCACCCCGTTATCCCCGGTTCTCCCTGCTCTCCCTCCATTCTCCCCGGTCCTCTCCCGTTCTCCCCCGTTATCCCCGGTTCTCCCCTGTTATTCCCCGTTATCCCCGGTCCTCCTCCCGTTATTCCCCGTTATCCTCGGTTCTCCCCCGTTATCCTCGGTTCTCCCCCGTTATCCCCGGTCCTCCCCCCGTTCTCCCCGGTTCTCCCCTGTTATTCCCCGTTATCCCCGGTCCTCCCCCCGTTCTCCCCGGTTCTCCCCGGTTCTCCCGGTTACCCTGCGGCAGCCGCGTCCCCCGCTTCCAGCCCCTCCATAGAAATGCAGCTCCCGGCCCAGGTTGCAGCACACGCGGCTGCGCTCGGCGCTTCCTCCGGGCGGGCTGCGGCTCCGCGCCAGCCTCACCACCGACAGCCGAACCGGCGGCAGCGCCCCGGGGCCCGGCGGGGCGGCACCGGCCGGGACGGGCCCGGCGGCGGAGGAAGCGGCGGCGGCGGCGGCGGTGGCGGGGCCCAGCAGGCGGTAGGAGCCCTCGCGGGTGCGGAAGCGGCTCTTGAGCTCCGGAGCGGCCGCGGGAGCCTCGGCCGGGCCCGGGCCCGGCGCCGCCGCCGCCGCCGCCATCGCCGCCGGAAGCCGCGTCAGGCGCGGGCGGGAGCGGCCGCCGCCATGGCGGAGCTGAGTCACCGGGGCCACGCCCACGAGGGGGTGAAAGCCACGCCCACAAAGGGTGGGGAGGGCCAATCAGAGCGTGAAGAGAGCGGGGCCACGCCCACTGAGAGGGGAAAGGGTTACCGTATAAGGTAAGGCCACGCCCCAAAACATGGAAACCACGCCCCTAACTAGGATCATGGCTGAGTGGCAGAGACCACGCCCCAAAACACAGAAACCACGCCCACGGGTGGAAAGAGCCAATCACGCCCACTGAGAGGCGAGGGTGTGACCATATAAAGTGTGGCCACGCCCCAAAACACAGAAACCACGCCCACAAAGCGTGGGAAGGGCCAATCAGAGAGTGAGGAGAGCAGGGGCACGCCCACTGAGAGGGGAGGGTGTGACCATATAAGGTGTGGCCACGTCCTGTTGGAAGAGACCACGCCCACAAACGAGACCACACCTGTGAGTGGCAGAGACCACGCCCCAAAACATGGAAACCACGCCCACAATAATGGGAAGAACCAATCAGAGCGTGAGGAGAGCAGGGCCACGCCCACTGAGAGGGGAGGGCATGTCCATATAAGGTGTGGCCACGTCCTGTTGGAAGAGACCACGCCCACAAACGAGACCACACCTGTGAGTGGCAGAGACCACGCCCCAAAACATGGAAACCACGCCCACAATAATGGGAAGAACCAATCAGAGCGTGAAAAGAGCAGGGCCACGCCCACTGAGAGGGGGAGGGCATGCCCATATAAGGTGTGGTCACGCCCTCATTGGCGGAGACCACGCCCCCAACTGCCACAAACCCCACCCCAAAATGGAGAAGCCACGCCCCTAAAACGTCACCGTGTCCCAGGCAGAGGCCACGCCCCAAAGCTGACCCAGGCCACGCCCACCTCAAACACCTGAGTGCTGACCACGCCCCCTAATTTGCATATCCACAAAGCCACGCCCCCAGCCCTGAGACCCCCCCCCCAAAAAACCAGACCGGACCCCAGATTCCTCTCCCAGGTTTTGTTTTTTTTTATTTTGCCCCCCCAGGCCTGGGGGTCTCGGGAGGCTCCCCCCGCCCCCCTCAGCCCTCGGTGGGGACATCGGGGACCCCCCCCGGGGGCACCTCGGGGCTCTGGGTGCCGGGGGGGGGGGCGGCTCTGATGAGGGGGGGCTGCCGGGGGGCGCCTCGCTGGGGGGGGGCAGGGTTTGGGGGGGCTCCGTGCCCGCGGGGGGGTCCTGGGGGGAGAAAAAAGGGGAGGAAGGGGTTAAAAATGGACCCCCAAAATGGGGTACACCAAAAAAAAGGGGGTTAAAAATGGACCCTCAAAATGGGGTACCCCAAAAAAAGGGGGTTAAAAATGGTCCCGAAAATGGGGTACCCCAAAGAAAGGGGGTTAAAAATGGACCCCAAAAAAGGGGTTAAAACTGCCCCCAAAATGGGGAACCCCAAAAAAGGGGGTTAAAAATGGACCCCAAATGGGATACCCCAAAAAAAGGGGGTTAAAACTGCCCCCAAAATGGGGTACCCCAAAAAAGGGGTTAAACTGCCCCCAAAATGGGGTACCCCAAAAAAAGGGGGTTAAAAATGGACCCCAAAACGGGGTACCCCAAAAAAAGGGGGTTAAAAATGCCCCCCAAAAAAGGGGTTAAAACTGCCATCAAAATGGGGAACCCCAAAAAAAGGGGGTTAAAAATGGACCCCCCAAAATGGGGTACCCCAAAAAAGGGGGGTTAAAAATGGACCCCAAATGGGGTACCCCAAAAAAAGGGGAGGGGGGGGGTCTGTGCTCACCTTGGGGGTGTCGAGGGCGGCGTCGGGGGGGGACGTGTCCCCCCCTCCCCCCGAGCTCTCCTCGTCCTCGGGGACGCTGATGAAGATGGAGGGGGGCTCCAGGTCCGACCCCCCCAAATCCGGGGGGGCTTCGGAGGGGGAGGAGCCCGAGCTGGGACCCCCCCCCGGGGCTGGGGGGCCCCCCTTGGATTTGGGCTCCTCCTCGCTGGGACGTTTCGGGGCTTTCTCCTGGGAATGGGGGGGGGGACAGGGACAGGTGAGGGGGGACCCCAAATTGTCCCTTGTCCCCATGGGGGGGGGGTCCCCAAAACCTCAGCAACCCCTGTCCTGGTGTCCTCAAAGCGTTTGGGGTCACCTTGAGCCCCCCAAAACCACCATTTTTGGGGGTCCCCAAGGATCTGGGGTCACCCTGTCCCCCTGTCCCCACCTGGCCAGGTGTCCCCCTCCCCTGTCCCCCACCCTGTCCCCACCTCTCCAGGTGTCCCCAAAGGATCTGGGGTCACCCTGACCCCCAAAATCCCAAAGCCACCGTTTTTCGGGGTCCCCAAGGGCCTGGCATCACCCTGTCCCCATGTCCCCACCTCTCCAGGTGTCCCCTCCCCTGTGTCCCCTCCCCCGTCCCCACCTCTCGAGGTATCCCCTCCCCTGTCCCCACCTCTCCAGGTGTCACCCCCCATGTCCCCTCCCCTGTCCCCACCTGTCCAGGTATCCCCTCCCCTGTCCCCACCTCTCCAGGTGTCCCCTCGGGCTCGTGGCGCGTGGTGGCCTCCAGGATGGCCATGGTGGACAGCGGGATGTGCGCTTGCTGTGACAGGGAGGGGACAGGTGACATCCCTGGCAGTGTCACCTGTCCCCTGGGGTGTGTGACATCCCCGGGAGTGTCACCTGTCCCCAGGGATGTCACTGTCCCCAGAGCGATATCCCCTGTCCTAGGGGATGCAATGTCCCCTGTCCCCATGGCTGTCCCCAGCAATGTCCCCTGTCCCCATGGCTGTCCCTTGTCCCCATGGCTGTCCCCATGGCTGTCCCCTGTCCCCATGACTGTCCCCTGTCTCCATGACTGTCCCCTGTCCCCATGGCTGTCCCCTGTCCCCATGGCTGTCCCCATGGCTGTCCCCAGCAATGTCCCCTGTCCCCATGGCTGTCCCCTGTCCCCATGGCTGTCCCCAGCAATGTCCCCTGTCCCCATGGCTGTCCCCTGTCCCCATGGCTGTCCCCTGTCTCCATGGCTGTCCCCATGGCTGTCCCCTGTCTACATGGCTGTCCCCAGCAATGTCCCCTGTCCCCATGGCTGTCCCCTGTCCCCATGGCTGTCCCCTGTCTACATGGCTGTCCCCAGCAATGTCCCCTGTCCCCATGGCTGTCCCCTGTCCCCATGGGTGTCCCCATGGCTGTCCCCTGTCCCCATGGCTGTCCCCTGTCTACATGGCTGTCCCCAGCAATGTCCCCTGTCCCCATGGCTGTCCCCTGTCCCCATGGGTGTCCCCATGGCTGTCCCCTGTCCCCATGGCTGTCCCCTGTCCCCATGGCTGTCCCCATGGCTGTCCCCAGCAATGTCCCCTGTCCCCATGGCTGTCCCCAGTGTCACCTGGTGGGGGGTCAGGGCCCGCACGTGGCTCAGCAGGGGCTCCCTCAGCTCGGGGCACTGTCCCTGTCCCACAGCAATGTCCCCTGTCCCCATGGCTGTCCCCTGTCTCCATGGCTGTCCCCTGTCCCCATGGCTGTCCCCTGTCCCAGATCAATGTCCCCTGTCCCCATGGGTGTCCCCTGTCCCCATGGCTGTCTCTGTCCCCATGGCTGTCCCTGTCCCCATGGCTGTCCCCTGTCCCCATGGGTGTTCTCTGTCCCCATGGCTGTCCCCTGTCCCCATGGCTGTCCCTGTCCCCATGGCTGTCCCTATGGCTGTCCCCTGTCCCCACGGCTGTCCCCAGTGTCACCTGGTGGGGGGTCAGGGCCCGCACGTGGCTCAGCAGGGGCTCCCTCAGCTCGGGGCACTGTCCCTGTCCCAGATCAATGTCCCCTGTCCCCATGGCTGTCCCTGTCCCCATGGCTGTCCCCTGTCCCCATGGCTGTCCCCTGTCCCCACGGCTGTCCCCAGTGTCACCTGGTGTGGTGTCAGGGCCCGCACGTGGCTCAGCAGGGGCTCCCTCAGCTCGGGGCACTGTCCCTGTCCCACAGCAATGTCCCCTGTCCCCATGGCTGTCCCTGTCCCCATGGCTGTCCCTGTCCCCATGGCTGTCCCCTGTCCCCATGGGTGTCCCCAGTGTCACCTGGTGGGGGGTCAGGGCCCGCACGTGGCTCAGCAGGGGCTCCCTCAGCTCGGGGCACTTGTCGAACACGGCGCTGAGCTGGGGCGGCGGCAGCTGCAGGATCACCTGGAAGGACTGCGGCTTCGTGCGCTGGCAGCACTTGATGAACCCCTCCCACACCTTGGGGTACTTCCACACCTGGGGACACACCTGGGGTCAGTGGGGTCACCTGGGGGTACCTGGGACACACCTGGGGTCACTGGGGTCACCTGGGACACATCTGGGGTCAGTGGGGTCACCTGGGACACCTGGGGTCAGTGGGGTCACCTGGGGTCAGTGGGGTCACTGATGAACCCCTCCCACACCTTGGGGTACTTCCACACCTGGGGACACACCTGGGGTCACCTGGGACATACCTGGGACACACCTGGGGTCACCTGAGACACACCTGGGGGGCACCTGGGACACACCTGGGGTCAGTGGGGTCACCTGGAACACACCTGGGACACACCTGGGGGTCACCTGGGACACACCTGAGGTCACCTTGGAGTCACCTGGGACACACCTGGTGTCAGTGGGGTCACCTGGGACACACCTGGGGGGCACCTGGGGGTACCTGGGACACACCTGAGACACACCTGGGGTCACCTGGGACACACCTGGTGCTAGTGGGGTCACCTGGGACACACCTGGGGTCACCTTGGAGTCACCTGGGACACACCTGGTGCTAGTGGGGTCACCTGGGACACACCTGGGACACACCTGGGGTCACCTTGGAGTCACCTGGGACACACCTGGGGTCAGTGGGGTCACCTGGGACACACCTGGGGTCAGTGGGGTCACCTGGGACACACCTGGGGGGCACCTGGGACACACCTGAGACACACCTGGGGTCACCTGGGACACACCTGGTGCTAGTGGGGTCACCTGGGACACACCTGGGGTCACCTTGGAGTCACCTGGGACACACCTGGTGCTAGTGGGGTCACCTGGGACACACCTGGGGGGCACCTGGGACACACCTGGGGGGCACCTGGGGGTCAGAACTTGATTTTTGGAGTGAATTTTGGGGTAATTCTGGAGAATTTTGGGGTCCCACACCTGTTTCATGATGAGCCTGGACAGGTGTGTGACCATGGCTGGGTCACCTGAGCACCGGGAATTTCGGGGCCAGATTTGGGGTGAATTTTGGGATAATTTCAGCGGGATTTTTTTGGGGTCATTTCAGTGGGATTTTTGCAGGAATTTTGGGATAATTTCAGTGGGATTTTAAGGGATTTTGGAGTAATTTCAGCGGGATTTTTCCAGGAATTCTGGGATAATTTCAGTGGGATTTTGGGGCCAGATTTGGGTGAATTTTGGGATAATTTCAGTGGGATTTTCGCAGGAATTCCGGGATAATTTCAGTGGGATTTCAGGGATAGGTTTGGGTGATTTTTGGGATAATTTCAGCGGGTTTTTGGGTAATTTCAGTGGGATTTTTTTTTGTATTTTGGGGTAATTTCAGCAAGATTTTCGCAGGAATTTTAGAGTAAATTTCAGTGGGATTTTCAGGAATTTTGGGATAATTTCAGTGGGATTTCAGGGCCAGTTTTGGGGTGAATTTTGGTATAATTTCAGTGGGATTTTAAGGGATTTTGGAGTAATTTCAGTGGGATTTTCCCAGAAATTCTGGGATAATTTCAGTGGGATTTTGGGGCCAGATTTGGGTGAATTTTGGGGTAATTTCAGTGGGATTTTTCCAGGAATTCCGGGATAATTTCAGTGGGATTTCAGGGATAGTTTTGGGTGATTTTTGGGATAATTTCAGCGGGATTTTTTTTTTTTTTTTTGTATTTTGGGGTAATTTCAGCAGGATTTTCGCAGGAATTTCAGAGTAAATTTCAGTGGGATTTTCAGGAAATTTGGGATAATTTCAGTGGCATTTCAGGGCCAGATTTGGGTGAATTTTGGGATAATTTCAGGGGGATTTTTGCAGGAATTTTGGGGTAATTGCAGTCAGATTTCGGGGCCAGATTTGGGTGAATTTTGGGATAATTTCAGGGGAATTTTTTTGGGATTTTGGGGTAATTCCAGCGGGATTTTCGCAGGAATTTCGGGATAATTTCAGTGGGATATCAGGGCCAGTTTTGGGGTGAATTCTGGGGTAATTTCAGTGGGATTTTGGGTAATTGCAGCAGGATTATTTTGGAATTTTTGGGGTAATTTCAGCAGGATTTTGGCTAATTTCAGAGAGATTTTTAAATTATTTTTGGCTATTTCCAGTGGGATTTTTTTTTTTAATTTTTGGGGGTAATTCCAGCGGGATTTTTTGAATTTTTTTCTAATTCCAGCGAGATTTTTTTTGTATTTTGGGGAAATTCCAGCTGGATTTTTTTGGTATTTTTGGCCAATTCCAGCGGGATTTTTTGGGGGATTTTGGGGTAATTTCAGTGGGATTTTTTGGTATTTTTGGAAATTTGCAGCGAAATTTTTTTTGTATTTTGGGGAAATTCCACAGGGATTATTTGGGGATTTTTGGGGTAATTTCAGTGGGATTTTGGCTAATTTGAGTGGGATTTTTTTTGCATTTTGGATAATTTCAGTGGGATTTTTTAAGCATTTTTGACTAATTCCAGTGGGATTTTTTGGTATTCTTGGCTAATTCCAGTGGGATTATTTTTGTATTTTGGGGTAATTCCACTGGGATTATTTGGGGATTTTGGGGGTAATTTCAGTGGGATTTTTATTTTTTTGTATTTTTGGCTAATTTCAATGGGATTTTTTTTGTATTTTGGGGTAATTTCAGGGGGATTTCTGGGCCAATTTTGGGGTGAATTTTGGGGTAATTCCACCAAGATTTTTTGGGGATTTTTGGGGTAATTTCAGCCGGATTTTCGCAGGAATTTTGGGATAATTTCAGTAGGATTTCAGGGACACTTCTGGATGATTTTGGGGGTAATTTCAGTGAGATTTTCGCAGAAATTTTGGGGTAATTTCAGGATCAATTTTGGGGTGAATTTTGGTGTAATTCCAGCAGGATTTTTTTGTATTTTTGGGTAATTCCAGCGGGATTTTTTTATATTTTTGGCTAATTCCAGTGGGATTTTTTGGGGGATTTTGGGGTAATTTCAGTGGGATTTTCGCAGGAATTTTGGGGTAAATTCAGTGGGATTTTGGGGCCAGATTTGGGGTGATTTTTAGGATAATTTCAGGGGGATTTTTGCAGGAATTCTGTGATAATTTCAGGGATAGTTTTGGGTGATTTTTGGGGTAATTTCAGGTAATTTCAGCAGGATTTTTGAAGGAATTCTGGGATAATTTCAGTGAGATTTCAGGAATAGTTTGGGGTGAATTCTGGGGTAATTTCAGCGGGTTTTTGGGTAATTTCAGCGGGACTTTTTTTGTATTTTGGGGTACTTTCAGTGGGATTTTCGCAGGAATTTTAGAGTAAATTTCAGTGGGATTTTCAGGAATTTTGGGGTAAATTCAGTGGGATTTTGGGACCAGTTCTGGGTGAATTTTGGGGAAATTTCAGTGGAATTTTTTTGGGATTTTGGGGTAATTTCAGTGGGATTTTCGCAGGAATTTTGGGATAATTTCAGTGGGTTTTCAGGGCCAGTTTTGGGTGAATTCTGGGAAAATTTCAGGGGGATTTTGGGGCCAGATTTGGGTGAATTCTGGGAAAATTTCAGCAGGTTTTTGGTTAATTTCCGCGGGATTTTTTGGGGGATTTTTGGGGTAATTTCAGGGGGATTTTGGGGCCAGATTTGGGTGAATTTTAGGATAATTTCAGCGGGATTTTGGCTAATTTGAGTGGGATTTTTTTTTTGTATTTTGGGTAATTTCAGCGGGATTTTTTAGGCATTTTTCACTAATTCCAGTGGGATTTTTTGGTATTTTTGGGTAATTCCAGTGGGATTTTTTTTTATTTTTGGCCAATCCCAGCAGGATAATTTTGATATTTTTGGGTAATTCCAGCTGGATTTTTTTTGTATTTTTGGCTAATCCCAGGGGGATTTTTTGGGGGATTTTGGGATGATTTCAGGACCAGTTTTGGGGTGAATTTTTGGCTATTTCCAGCGGGATTTTTTTGCATTTTTGTCCAACCCCAGGGGGATTTTTTGTTGCTCTGGGGTGTCCCCCACCTGTTTCATGATGAGGCGGGACAGGATGTTCATGACGGAGCCGCCCAGGCGCGGGTACATGGTCAGGAGCACCCTGAGCACCGGGAATTCCGGGGCCAGGCTGGGGCAGTTCTGGGGTCATTTCAGGGGGATTTTGGGGCCAGATTTGGGGGAATTTTGGGGTAATTTCAGTGGAATTTTTTTTGGATTTTGGGGTAATTTCAGCAGGATTTTTGTAGGAATTTTGGGGTAATTTCAAAGGGTTTTTGGGGCCAGATTTGGGTGAATTTTGGGGTCATTTCAGTGGAATTTTTTTGGGATTTAGGGGTAATTTCAGTGGGATTTTCGCAGGAATTTTGGGTTAATTTCAGTGGGTTTTCAGGGCCAGTTTTGGGTGAATTCTGGGAAAATTTCAGCGGGTTTTTGGTTCATTTCCGTGGGATTTTTTTGGGGATTTTTGGGGTAATTTCAGGGGGATTTTGGGGCCAGATTTGGGTGAATTTTGGGATAATTTCAGCGGGTTTTTGGGTAATTTCAGCGGGATTTTTGGGGGATTTTTGGGGTAATTTTAGTGGGATTTTTGCAGGAATTTTGGGGTAATTTCAAAGGGTTTTTGGGGCCAGATTTGGGTGAATTTTGGGGTAATTTCAGTGGAATTTTTTTTGGATTTTGGGGTAATTTCAGCGGGATTTTCGCAGGAATTTTGGGGTAATTTCTGGGGGATTTTGGGGCCAGATTTGGGTGAATTTTGGGGTAATTTCAGTGGAATTTTTTTGGGATTTTGGGGTAATTTCAGCGGGATTTTTGCAGGAATTCTGTGATAATTTCAATGGGATTTCAGGAACAGTTTTGGGGTGATTTTTGGGGTAATTTCAGTGGGATTTTGGCTAATTTGAGTGGGATTTTTTTTTGTATTTTGGGTAATTTCAGCGGGATTTTTTACGCATTTTTTACTAATTCCAGTGGGATTTTTTGGCATTTTTGACTAATTCCAGTGGGATTTTTTGGTATTTTTGGGTAATCCCAGCAGGATATTTTTGATATTTTTGGCTAATTCCAGTGGGATTTTTTTATATTTTTGGGTAATTCCAGTGGGATTTTTTGGGGGATTTTGAGGTAATTTCAGGACCAGTTTTGGGGTGAATTTTGGGGTAATCCCAGCGGGATTTTTTGTTGCTCTGGGGTGTCCCACACCTGTTTCATGATGAGGCGGGACAGGATGTTCATGACGGAGCCGCCCAGGCGCGGGTACATGGTCAGGAGCACCCTGAGCACCGGGAATTCCAGGGCCAGTCTGGGGCAGTTCTGGGGTCATTTCAGGGGGATTTTGGGGCCAGATTTGGGTGAATTTTGGGATAATTTCAGCGGGTTTTTGGGTAATTTCAGCGGGATTTTTGGGGGATTTTTGGGGTAATTTTAGTGGGATTTTTGCAGGAATTTTGGGGTAATTTCAAAGGGTTTTTGGGGCCAGTTTTGTGTGAATTTTGGGGTAATTTCAGTGGAATTTTTTTGGGATTTTGGGGTAATTTCAGCGGGATTTTTGTAGGAATTTTGGGGTAATTTCAAAGGGTTTTTGGGGCCAGATTTGGGTGAATTTTGGGGTCATTTCAGTGGAATTTTTTTGGGATTTTGGGGTAATTTCAGTGGGATTTTTGTAGGAATTTTGGGGTAATTTCAAAGGGTTTTTGGGGCCAGATTTGGGTGAATTTTGGGGTAATTTCAGTGGAATTTTTTTGGGATTTTGGGGTAATTTCAGTGGGATTTTCGCAGGAATTTTGGGATAATTTCAGTGGGATTTCAGGGCCAGTTTTGGGGTGAATTCTGGGGTAATTTCAGCGGGATTTTGGGTAATTTCAGCGGGAGGTTTTTGGAATTTTTGGGGTAATTCCATCAGGATTTTTTGGTATTTTTGGCCAGTTCCAGCTGGATCTTTTGGGGGATTTTTGGGGTAATTTCAGCGGGATTTTTTTTGCATTTTTAGCCAACCCCAGCGGGATTTTTTGTTGCTCTGGGGTGTCCCACACCTGTTTCATGATGAGGCGGGACAGGATGTTCATGACGAAGCCGCCCAGGCGCGGGTACATGGTCAGGGCCTGGATCACCGTGCGCATCAGCAGCATCGGCAGCGGGCTCTGCTCCATCAGCTGCTGCATCACCACCGCCAGCACCTCCGACGTGTACACGTTCCTCTCGGCGAAACACAGGTTGGTGGCTGCGGGGAGAGTCACTGGGAGGGACTGGGAGGGACTGGAGGGACTGGGAGGGAATGGGAGGGACTGGGAGGGACTGGGAGGAACTGGGAGGGGAGTGGGAGGGACTGGGAGGGACTGGGATGTGTACACGTTCCTCTCGGCGAAACACAGGTTGGTGGCTGCGGGGAGAGTCACTGGGAGGGACTGGGAGGGACTGGGAGGGGTGGGAGGGGACTGGGAGGGACTGGGAGAGACTGGGAGGGAGCTGGGAGGGGATTGGGAGGGACTGGGAGGGGACTGGGAGGGACTGGGAGGGGAGTGGAGGGACTCAAATGGCACTGGGAGGGACTGGGAGGGACTGGGAGGGACTGGAGTCCATGGACAGGGGTCCCATGTCCCCCTCACTTCTGTCCCGTGTGTCCCCCCGTGTCCCTGTCACCTCCTGGATGTCCCCATGGTGTCCCTGTCCCCATGGTGTCCCCATGTCCCCCTGGTGTCCCCATGTCCCCCTGGTGTCCCCATGGTGTCCCACCTTTGATGATGGATTTCATGTCACACTTGGACAGGTGTCCTGTGTCCCCCTGTGTCAGTGTCACCCCCTGGTGTCCCCCTGGTGTCCCCAAGTCCCCATGGTGTCCCACCTTTGATGATGGATTTCATGTCACACTTGGAGCAGTCCATGCACAGTGTCCTGTGTCCCCCTGTGTCAGTGTCACCCCCTGGCTGTCCCTGTCATTCCCTGGTGTCCCCTGTCCCTGTCCCACCTTTGATGATGGATTTCATGTCACACTTGGAGGAGTCGATGTTGTGCAGGGCGATCAGCAGCTCCCCGGGGTTCAGCGGGGACACGGCCGAGGCGCCGTCACCTGCGGGGACAGGGACAGGGACAGGGACACGGGGGTGACAGGGACATGGGGGTGACAGGGACAGGGACAGGGACACAGGGGTGACAGGGACACGGGGGTGACAGGGATGGGCCAGGGACAGGGACATGGGACAGAGACAGGGACACCGGGGTGACAGGGACAGGGACAGAGCAGGGACAGGGACAGGGCACGGGGACAGGGACAGGGACAAGGACACGGGGGTGACAGGGACATGGGGGTGACAGGGATGGGACAGGGACATGGCGGTGACAGGGACAGGGACAGGGACATGGACACAGGGACACGGGGGTGACAGGGACAGGGACAGGGGCAGGGACACAGGGGTGACAGGGACAGGGACAGGGACACAGGGACATGGGGGG
Source organism: Oenanthe melanoleuca (assembly GCF_029582105.1). Classification (NCBI taxonomy): domain Eukaryota; kingdom Metazoa; phylum Chordata; class Aves; order Passeriformes; family Muscicapidae; genus Oenanthe; species Oenanthe melanoleuca. Next base: position 6,257,985 of record NC_079358.1, read on the forward strand.
GACAGGGAAGGGACAGAGACAGGGACACGGGGGTGACAGGGACAGGGACAGGGGTGACAGGGACACAGGGGTGACAGGGACACGGGGGTGACAGGGACAGGGACAGGGACACAGGGACACCGGGGTGACAGGGACAGGGACAGAGACACCGGGACAGGGACAGGGACACGGGGGTGACAGGGACAGGGACAGGGACACGGGGGGGACAGGGACACCGGGGGGACAGGGACACGGGGGTGACAGGGACAGGGACATGGGGACAGGGACACAGGGGTGACAGGGATGGGACAGGGACACAGGGGGGACAGGGACAGAGAGGGGACAGGGACAGGGACACAGGGGTGACAGGGACACGGGGGTGACACAGGACAGGGACATGGGGGTGACAGGGACGGGACAGGGACAGGGACCGGGGGTGACAGGGACAGGGACAGAGCGGTGACAGGGATGGGAACAGGGACAGGGAATACAGGGGTGACAGGGGACAGGGGCTGTGTCACACTCCTGGGGTGGCCCTGGGGCCACCCTGTGCTCCCACAGCCCCTCCTGGGATGTCACAGTGTCCCCAACCCCTGCGATGTCCCCAGTCCCACTCCAGGGCTCTCCCATGTCCCCAAGCCATCCCCAGGCTGTCCCCAAGCTGTCCCATGTCCCCAGACTGTCCCCAGCTGTCCCCAAGCCATCCTCACTGTCCCCAGACTGTCCCCATTGCCCCCAGACTGTCCCCATTGTCCCCTCACCGTGCTGAGTCCCGAGACTGTCCCCAGTGTCCCCAGACTGTCCCCAGTGTCCCCAGCCATCCCCATTGTCCCACTGTCCCCAGACTGTCCCCAGCCATCCCCACCGTCCCCAGTGTCCCCACTGTCCCCAGACTGTCCCCATTGTCCCCATCCATCCCCAGTGTCCCCAGACTGTCCCCAAAGTGTCCCCTCACCGTGCTGAGTCCCCAGACTGTCCCCAGTGTCCTCTCACTGTGCTGAGTCCCCAGCTGTCCCCAGCCATCCCCATTGTCCCCAGACTGTCCCCAGCCATCCCCACTGTCCCCAAAGTGTCCCCTCACCGTACTGTGTCCCCAGGCTGTCCCCAAACTGTCCCCAGACTGTCCCCAGTGTCCCCAGGCTGTCCCCTCACCGTGCTGAGTCCCCAGACTCTCTCTATTGTCCCCAGAGGGTCCCCAGACTGTTCCCAGCCATTCCCAGTGTCCCCAGACTGTCCCCAGCTGTCCCCTCACCGTGCTGGGTCCCCAGACTGTCTCTATTGTCCCCAGACTGTCCCCAGACTGTCCCCAGTGTCCCCATTGTCCCCAGACTGTCCCCAGTGTCCCCTCACCGTGCTGTGTCCCCAGACTGTCCCCAGTGTCCCCAGACTGTCCCCAGCCATCCCCACTGTCCCCATTGTCCCCAGGCTGTCCCCCGTGTCCCCAGTGTCCCCTCACCGTGCTGTGTCCCCAGCTGTCCCCAGCCATCCCCACTGTCCCCAGTGTCCCCAGACTGTCCCCAAACTGTCCCCTCACCGTGCTGAGTCCCCAGACTGTCCCCAGTGTCCCCAGACTGTTCCCTCACCGTGCTGGGTCCCCAGACTGTCCCCATTGTCCCCAGACTGTCCCCATTGTCCCCAGACTGTCCCCAGTGTCCCCTCACCGTGCTGTGTCCCCAGACTGTCCCCACTGTCCCCAGACTGTCCCCAGTGTCCCCTCACCGTGCTGTGTCCCCAGACTGTCCCCATTGTCCCCAGACTGTCCCCAGTGTCCCCTCACCGTGCTGAGTCCCCAGACTGTCCCCAGTGTCCCCAGACTGTCCCCAGTGTCCCCTCACCGTGCTGAGTCCCCAGACTGTCCCCATTGTCCCCAGACTGTCCCCACTGTCCCCACTGTCCCCATTGTCCCCAGACTGTCCCCAGTGTCCCCTCACCGTGCTGAGTCCCCAGACTGTCCCCACTGTCCCCAGACTGTCCCCATTGTCCCCAGACTGTCCCCAGACTGTCCCCTCACCGTGCTGTGTCCCCAGACTGTCCCCACTGTCCCCAGACTGTCCCCAGTGTCCCCAGTGTCCCCAGACTGTCCCCATTGTCCCCAGACTGTCCCCAAAGTGTCCCCTCACCGTGCTGTGTCCCCAGACTGTCCCCACTGTCCCCAAACTGTCCCCATTGTCCCCAGACTGTCCCCAGTGTCCCCTCACCGTGCTGTGTCCCCAGCTGTCCCCAGCCATCCCCACTGCCCCCATTGTCCCCAGACTGTCCCCAGACTGTCCCCAGACTGTCCCCAGACTGTCCCCAGACTGTCCCCATTGTCCCCACTGTCCCCCGTGTCCCCACTGTCCCCATTGTCCCCAGACTGTCCCCAGTGTCCCCTCACCGTGCTGTGTCCCCAGACTGTCCCCATTGTCCCCAGACTGTCCCCAGTGTCCCCTCACCGTGCTGTGTCCCCAGCAGCCGGTTGAACACCTCCTTCACCACGATGGGGTTGAGTTTGATGAGTTTGGGCAGGGCCTGGATCACCTCCTTCTGCAGTGACAACAGCCCCGCTCAGCCCGGGTGACACCGGGTGACACCGGGTGACAGCGGGGGGAGGTGACAAAGGCCACACCCACCTTCTCCAGCCCGTTGAGCACCGGGATCAGGAACCGCACGTCCGGCAGCCGCTTGTGGTACAGATCCCGGACCCGCTTCACCAGCTCGGGGGAGGGGGGCACTGCGGGGAGGGGGGAGGGGACACTGGTGACGTCACTGCCACCCCCGGGTGTCCCCCCCCCCCCGGGGTGTCCCCGCGCCCACCTTTGTCCGTCAGGCTGTGCAGGCAGCGCGTCACCAGCGTCTCGGCGCCCTTGGGGCAGTTCTCCACCAGCAGCAGCAGCTCGGGGGAGTTCATGCCCATGCCGCGGATCTGGGCAGGGATTACAGAGAATCCCCCGAAATTAACCGAAATCTGCATTTCTGAACCCAAAATTAACAAAAATCTGCATCTCTGTAAACCCAAAATTAACAAAAATCTGCATTTCTAAACCCGAAATTAACCGAAATCTGCATTTCTGAACCCGAAATTAACCGAAATCTGCATTTCTGTAAACCCAAAATTATCAAAAATCTGCATTTCTGTAAACCCAAAATCACAAATTATCACTGGGGAGTTCATGCCCATCCCGCGGATCTGAGCAGGGAACACCCGAAATTAACCGAAATCTGCATTTCTAAACCCAAAATTATCAAAAATCTGCATCTCTGTAGACCCAAAATTAACAAACATCTGCATTTCTGTAAACCCAAAATTAACCGAAATCTGCATTTCTGTAAACCCAAAATCACAAACTGTCACTGGGGAGTTCATGCCCATGCCGCGGATCTGGGCAGGAATTACAGAGAATCACCCGAAATTAACCGAAATCTGCATTTCTAAACCCAAAATTAACAAAAATCTGCATTTCTAAACCCAAAATTAACCGAAATCTGCATCTCTGTAAACCCAAAATTAACCGAAATCTGCATTTCTGTAAACCCAAAATCACAAACTGTCACTGGGGAGTTCATGCCCATGCCGTGGATCTGAGCAGGAAACACCCGAAATTAACCAAAATCTGCATTTCTAAACCCAAAATTAACAAAAATCTGCATTTCTGTAAACCCAAAATTAACAAAAATCTGCATCTCTGTAAACCCCAAAATTAACAAAAATCTGCATTTCTAAACCCAAAATTAACAAAAATCTGCATTTCTGTAAACCCAAAATCACAAATTGTCACTGGGGAGTTCATGCCCATGCCGCGGATCTGAACAGGAAACACCCGAAATTAACTGAAATCTGCATTTCTAAACCCAAAATCACCCAAAATTAACCGAAATCTGCATCTCTGTAAACCCAGAATTAACCGAAATCTGCATTTCTAAACCCAAAATTAACAAAAATCTGCATCTCTGTAAACACAAAATCACCCAAAATTAACCGAAATCTGCATTTCTAAACCCAAAATTAACAAAAATCTGCATTTCTAAACCCAAAATTAAGCGAAATCTGCATTTCTGTAAACCCCAAATCACAAATTGTCACTGGGGAGTTCATGCCCACGCCGAGGATCTGAGCAGGGAACAGCCGAAATTAACCGAAATCTGCATTTCTGAACCCAAAATTAACAAAAATCTGCATCTCTGTAAACCCAAAATTAACAAAAATCTGCATTTCTAAACCCAAAATTAACCAAAATCTGCATTTCTAAACCCAAAATTATCAAAAATCTGCATTTCTGTAAACCCCAAATCACAAATTGTCACTGGGGAGTTCGTGCCCATGCCGCGGATCTGAGCAGGGAACAGCCGAAATTAACCGAAATCTGCATTTCTAAACCCAAAATTAACCGAAATCTGCATCTCTGTAAACCCAAAATTAACCGAAATCTGCATTTCTAAACCCAAGATTAACCGAAATCTGCATTTCTGTAAACCCAAAATTAACAAAAATCTGCATTTCTAAACCCAAGATTAACCGAAATCTGCATCTCTGTAAACCCAAAATTAACAAAAATCTGCACTTCTAAACCCAAAATTAACCGAAATCTGCATTTCTGTAAACCCAAAATTATCAAAAATCTGCATTTCTGTAAACCCAAAATCACAAATTGTCACTGGGGAGTTTGTGCCCATGCCGCGGATCTGAGCAGGGATTACAGAGAATCACCCGAAATTAACCGAAATCTGCATTTCTGAACCCGAAATTAACCGAAATCTGCATTTCTGTAAACCCAAAATTATCAAAAATCTGCATTTCTGTAAACCCAAAATCACAAATTGTCACTGGGGAGTTCATGCCCATGCCGCGGATCTGAGCAGGGAACACCCGAAATTAACCGAAATCTGCATTTCTAAACCCGAAATTAACCGAAATCTGCATTTCTGTAAACCCAAAATTAACCGAAATATGCATTTCTAAACCCAAAATTAACAAAAATCTGCATTTCTGTAAACCCAAAATGACCCAAAATTAACCAAAATCTGCATTTCTATAAACCCAAAATCACCCAAAATTAACCGAAATCTGCATTTCTAAACCCAAAATTAACCGAAATCTGCATTTCTGTAAACCCAAAAATTAATCACAAACTGTCACTGGGGAGTTCATGCCCACGCCGTGGATCTGAGCAGGGAACAGCCGAAATTAACCGAAATCTGCATTTCTAAACCCAAAATTAACCGAAATCTGCATCTCTGTAAACCCAAAATTAACAAAAATCTGCATTTCTAAACCCAAAATTAACCAAAATCTGCATCTCTGTATACCCAAAATCACAAATTGTCACTGGGGAGTTCGTGCCCATGCCGCGGATCTGGGCAGGGAACAGCTGAAATTAACCGAAATCTGCATTTCTGAACCCGAAATTAACCGAAATCTGCATTTCTAAACCCAAAATTAACCGAAATCTGCATCTCTGTAAACCCAAAATTATCAAAAATATGCATTTCTAAACCCAAAATTAACCGAAATCTGCATTTCTGTAAACCCAAAATTAATCACAAACTGTCACTGGGGAGTTCATGCCCATGCCGCGGATCTGGGCAGGAATGACACGAAATGACCCAAAATTAACCGAAATCTGCATTTCTGAACCCAAAATTAACAAAAATCTGCATCTCTGAAAACCCAAAATTAACAAAAATCTGCATCTCTGTAAACCCAAAATTAACAAAAATCTGCATTTCTGTAAACCCAAAATCACAAATTGTCACTGGGGAGTTCGTGCCCATGCCGCTGATCTGAGCAGGAATTACAGAGAATGCCCCAAAATTAACCGAAATCTGCATTTCTAAACCCAAAATTAACCGAAATCTGCATCTCTGTAAACCGAAAATGACCCACAATTAACCGAAATCTGCATTTCTAAACCCAAAATTAACCAAAATCTGCATTTCTGTAAACCCAAAAATTAATCACAAATTGTCACTGGGGAGTTCGTGCCCATGTGGCAGATCTGAGCAGGAAACACCCGAAATTAACCGAAATCTCCATTTCTAAACCCAAAATTATCAAAAATCTGCATCTCTGTAAACCCAAAATTAACTGAAATCTGCATTTCTAAACCCAAAATTAACAAAAATCTGCATTTCTGTAAACCCAAAATTAACAAAAATCTGCATTTCTAAACCCAAAATTAAACGAAATCTGCATTTCTGTAAACCCAAAATCACCCAAAATTAACCAAAATCTGCATTTCTGTAAACCCAAAATTAACAAAAATCTGCATTTCTGTAAACCCAAAATCACAAACTATCACTGGGGAGTTCATGCCCATGCCGAGGATCTGAGCAGGAAACACACGAAATGACCCGAAATTAACCGAAATCTGCATTTCTAAACCCAAAATTAACCGAAATCTGCATTTCTAAACCCAAAATGACCCAAAATCTGCATCTCTGTAAACCCGAAATTAACCGAAATCTGCATTTCTGTAAACCCCAAAATTATCAAAAATCTGCATTTCTGTAAACCCAAAATCACAAACTGTCACTGGGGAGTTCATGCCCATGCCGCGGATCTGAGCAGGGATTACAGAGAATCACCCGAAATTAACCAAAATCTGCATTTCTAAACCCAAAATTATCAAAAATCTGCATTTCTGTAAACCCCAAATCACAAATTGTCACTGGGGAGTTCGTGCCCATGCCGCGGATCTCAGCAGGGAACACCCGAAATTAACCGAAATCTGCATTTCTAAACCCAAAATTAACCGAAATCTGCATCTCTGTAAACCCAAAATTAACAAAAATCTGCATTTCTGTAAACCCAAAATGACCCAAAATTAACCAAAATCTGCATTTCTAAACCCAAAATTAACCGAAATCTGCATTTCTGTAAACCCCAAAATTAATCACAAATTGTCACTGGGGAGTTCGTCCAAAATTAACCGAAATCTGCATTTCTAAACCCAAAATTAACCAAAATCTGCATCTCTGTAAACCCAAAATTAACCAAAATCTGCATTTCTGAACCCAAAATTAACAAAAATCTGCATTTCTGTAAACCCCAAAATTAATCACAAATTGTCACTGGGGAGTTCGTGCCCATGCCGCGGATCTGGGCAGGAATTACAGAGAATCCCCCGAAATTAACCAAAATCTGCATTTCTAAACCCAAAATCACCCAAAATTAACCGAAATCTGCATCTCTGTAAACCCAGAATTAACCGAAATCTGCATTTCTAAACCCAAAATTAACCAAAATCTGCATTTCTGTAAACCCAAAATCACAAATTGTCACTGGGGAGTTCATGCCCATGCCGCGGATCTGAGCAGGAATGACACGAAATTAACAGAAATCTGCATTTCTAAACCCAAAATTAACAGAAATCTGCATTTCTGAACCCGAAATTAACCGAAATCTGCATTTCTGTAAACCCAAAATCACCCAAAATTAACCGAAATCTGCATCTCTGTAAACCCAAAATTAACAAAAATCTGCATTTCTGTAAACCCAAAATCACAAATTGTCACTGGGGAGTTCATGCCCATGCCGCGGATCTGGGCAGGGAACAGCTGAAATTAACCGAAATCTGCATTTCTAAACCCAAAATTATCAAAAATCTGCATTTCTGTAAACCCAAAATTAACAAAAATCTGCATTTCTGTAAACCCAAAATGACCCAAAATTAACCAAAATCTGCATTTCTAAACCCAAAATTAACCGAAATCTGCATCTCTGTAAACCCAGAATTAACCAAAATCTGCATTTCTAAACCCAAAATTAACCGAAATCTGCATTTCTGTAAACCCAAAATCACAAATTATCACTGGGGAGTTCGTGCCCATCCCGCGGATCTGAGCAGGAATTACAGAGAATCCCCCAAAATTAACTGAAATCTGCATTTCTAAACCCAAAATTAACAAAAATCTGCATTTCTGTAAACCCAAAATCACCCAAAATTAACCGAAATCTGCATTTCTATAAACCCAAAATCACCCAAAATTAACCGAAATCTGCATTTCTGTAAACCCAAAATTAACAAAAATCTGCATTTCTGTAAACCCAAAATCACAAATTGTCACTGGGGAGTTCATGCCCATGCCCCGGATCTGGGCAGGGAACAGCCGAAATTAACCGAAATCTGCATTACTGAACCCAAAATTAACCGAAATCTGCATTTCTAAACCCAAAATTAACAAAAATCTGCATCTCTGTAAACCCAAAATTAACAAAAATCTGCATTTCTAAACCCAAAATTATCAAAAATCTGCATCTCTGTAAACCCAAAATTAACAAAAATCTGCATTTCTGTAAACCCAAAATAAACCGAAATCTGCATTTCTGTAAACCCCAAAATTAATCACAAATTGTCACTGGGGAGTTCATGCTCATCCCGCGGATCTGAGCAGGGAACAGCCGAAATTAACCGAAATCTGCATTACTGAACCCAAAATTAACAAAAATCTGCATTTCTAAACCCAAAATTAACAAAAATCTGCATCTCTGTAAACCCCAAAATTAACAAAAATCTGCATTTCTAAACCCAAAATTAACAAAAATCTGCATTTCTGTAAACCCAAAATCACAAATTGTCACTGGGGAGTTCATGCCCATGCCGCGGATCTGAACAGGAAACACCCGAAATTAACTGAAATCTGCATTTCTAAACCCAAAATCACCCAAAATTAACCGAAATCTGCATCTCTGTAAACCCAGAATTAACCGAAATCTGCATTTCTGTAAACCCAAAATTAACCGAAATCTGCATTTCTGTAAACCCAAAATTATCAAAAATCTGCATTTCTGTAAACCCAAAATCACAAATTGTCACTGGGGAGTTCGTGCCCATGCCGCGGATCTGGGCAGGAATTACAGAGAATGCCCCAAAATTAACCGAAATCTGCATTTCTAAACCCAAAATTAACCGAAATCTGCATTTCTGTAAACCCAAAATCACCCAAAATTAACCGAAATCTGCATTTCTGTAAACCCAAAATCACAAATTGTCACTGGGGAGTTCATGCCCATGCCGCGGATCTGAGCAGGAATGACACGAAATTAACAGAAATCTGCATTTCTAAACCCAAAATTAACAGAAATCTGCATCTCTGTAAACCCAAAATTAACAAAAATCTGCATTTCTAAACCCAAAATGACCCAAAATTAACCAAAATCTGCATTTCTATAAACCCAAAATCACCCAAAATTGACGAAATCTGCATTTCTAAACCCAAAATTAACAAAAATCTGCATTTCTAAACCCAAAATTAACCGAAATCTGCATTTCTGTAAACCCAAAATCACCCAAAATTAACCGAAATCTGCATTTCTAAACCCAAAATTAACAAAAATCTGCATTTCTGTAAACCCAAAAATTAATCACAAATTGTCACTGGGGAGTTCATGCCCATGCCGCGGATCTGAGCAGGGAACAGCCGAAATTAACCGAAATCTGCATTTCTGAACCCGAAATTAACCGAAATCTGCATTTCTGAACTCGAAATTAACAGAAATCTGCATCTCTGTAAACCCAAAATTAACAAAAATCTGCATTTCTAAACCCAAAATTAACCAAAATCTGCATTTCTGTAAGCCCAAAATGACCCAAAATTAACCGAAATCTGCATTTCTAAACCCAAAATTAACCAAAATCTGCATTTCTGTAAACCCAAAATCACAAATTGTCACTGGGGAGTTCATGCCCATCCCGCAGATCTGAGCAGGAAACACACAAAATGACCCGAAATTAACCGAAATCTGCATTTCTAAACCCAAAATTATCAAAAATCTGCATTTCTGTAAACCCCAAATCACAAATTGTCACTGGGGAGTTCACGCCCATCCGGTGGATCTGAGCAGGAAACACACGAAATGTCCCCAATGTCCCCAGTGTCCCCAGTGTCCCCAATGTCCCCAGTGTCCCCACTGTCCCCAGTGTCCCCAATGTCCCCAATTGTCCCCAGTGTCCCCAGTGTCCCCAATGTCCCCAAGTGTCCCCAATGTCCCCAGTGTCCCCAGTGTCCTCATGTCCCCAATGTCCCCAGTGTCCCCAGTATCTCCAGATGTTCCCACTGTCCCCAGTCTCCCCAATGTCCCCAATGTCCTCAGTGTCCCCAGTGTCCCCAGTGTCCCCAGTGTCCCCAGTGTCCCCAATGTCCCCATGTCCCTGCTATCCCCAGATGTCCCCAGTGACCCCCCTGTCCCTGTCCTTGTCCCTGACCGGCTGCTCGATGACGCGCAGCACCGTGCGCTTGATGTCCCCAATGTCCCCAGTGTCCCAAATGTCCCCAGTGTCCCCAGTGTCCCCAATGTCCCCAGTGTTCTCAGTGTCCCCAATGTCCCCAGTGTCCCCAATATCCCCAATGTCACCAGTGTCCCCAATATCCCCAATGTCCCCAATGTCCCCAATATCCCCAGTGTCCCCGGTGTCCCCAGTGTCCCCAATATCCCCAATGCCCCAAATGTCCCCAGTGTCCCCAAATGTCCCCAGTGTCCCCAGTGTCCCTGTCCCTGTCCCTGTCCCTGACCGGCTGCTCGATGACGCGCAGCACCGTGCGCTTGATGTCGGCGATGGCCTCGGTGTAGACGGAGGCGAGTTCGTGGATCAGCTTGTGGTTGTGCGGCAGCAGGGCCAGGTACAGGTACAGGCACTGCTTGATGGTCTCCTCCGTCCAGGGGGCTGCCACCTCTGAGTGACAAAAAACAGGGTGACAGGTACAGGTACAGGGACAGGCACAGGTACAGGCACAGGGACAGGTACAGGTACAGGGACAGGGACAGGTACAGGTACAGGCACTGCTTGATGGTCTCCTCTGTCCAGGGAGCTGCCACCTCTGGGGACAAAAACAGGGTGACAGGTACAGGTACAGGTACAGGTACAGGCACAGGCACAGGCACAGGTACAGGTACAGGCACTGCTTGATGGTCTCCTCCGTCCAGGGAGCTGCCACCTCTGTGTGACAGAAAACAGGGTGACAGGGACAGGCACAGGGACAGGTACAGGTACAGGCACAGGTACAGGTACAGGTACAGGTACAGGTACAGGTACAGGTACAGGGACAGGTACAGGCACAGGCACAGGTACAGGTACAGGTACAGGTACAGGTACAGGGACAGGTACAGGTACAGGGACAGGGACAGGTACAGGTACAGGTACAGGCACTGCTTGATGGTCTCCTCTGTCCAGGGAGCTGCCACCTCTGTGTGACACAAAACAGGGTGACAGGTACAGGTACAGGGACAGGTACAGGTACAGGGACAGGGACAGGTACAGGCACAGGTACAGGTACAGGTACAGGGATTTGGGGCTTCTCATGGAACATCTGACATTTCCCATGGAATATCTTGGATTCCCATGGAATATTTTGGATTCCCGAGGAATACTTTGGATTCCCATGGAGTATTTAACATTTCCCGTGGAATATTTTGGATTCCCATGGAATACCTGATGTTTCCTGTAGAACATTTTGGATCCCCGTGGAACACCCGACGTTTCCCATGGAATATCTGATGTTTCCCACAGAATATTTTGGATTCCCATGGAATATTTGACATTTCCCATGGAATATCTCGGATTCCCGTGGAATATTTTGGATTCCCGTGGAACACCCGACGTTTCCCACGGAATATTTTGGGGATTCCCGTGTAACACCCGACATTTCCCATGGAATATTTTGGGGATTCCCGTGGAATATTTTGGATCCCCGTGGAATATTTTGGATCCCCGTGGAATATTTTGGATTCCCGTGGAACACCCGAGGTTCCCCGTGGAACATTTTGGATTCCCGAGGAACACCTGACGTTTCCCATGGAACATTATGGATTCCCATGGAATATCTGACATTTCCCATGGAATATTTTGGATTCCCGTGGAACATTTTGGATTCCCGTGGAATATTTTGGATCCCTGTGGAACATTTTGGATTCCCGAGGAACACCCGAGGTTTCCCGTGGAATATTTTGGATTCCCGTGGAACACCCGAGGTTCCCCGTGGAACATTTTGGATTCCCGTGGAATATCTGACATTTCCCATGGAATATTTTGGATTCCTGTGGAATATTTTGGATTCCCGTGGAACATTCTGGATTCCCGTGGAACATTCTGGATTCCCGAGGAACACCCGACGTTCCCCGTGGAATATTTTGGATTCCCATGGAATATCTGACATTTCCCATGGAATATTCTGGATTCCCGTGGAACATTTTGGATTCCCGAGGAACACCCGAGGTTCCCCGTGGAACATTTTGGATTCCCGTGGAATATTTTGGATCCCTGTGGAACATTCTGGATTCCTGAGGAACACCCGAGGTTCCCCGTGGAACATTTTGGATTCCCGTGGAACACCCGACGTTCCCCGTGGAATATTTTCGATTCCCATGGAATATTTTGGGGATTCCCATGGAACACCCGACGTTCCCCGTGGAATATTTTGGATCCCTGTGGAACATTTTGGATTCCCGAGGAACACCCGAGGTTCCCCGTGGAATATTTTGGATTCCCGTGGAACATTTTGGATCCCTGTGGAACATTCTGGATTCCCGAGGAACACCCGAGGTTCCCCGTGGAACATTTTGGATTCCCATGGAATATTTTGGATTCCCATGGAATGTCTGACATTTCCCATGGAATATTTTGGATTCCCGTGGAACATTTTGGATCCCTGTGGAACATTCTGGATTCCCGAGGAACACCCGAGGTTCCCCGTGGAATATTTTGGATTCCCATGGAATATTTTGGATTCCCATGGAATGTCTGACATTTCCCATGGAATATTTTGGATTCCCGTGGAACATTTTGGATCCCTGTGGAACATTCTGGATTCCCGAGGAACACCCGAGGTTCCCCGTGGAACATTTTGGATTCCCATGGAATATTTTGGATTCCCATGGAATGTCTGACATTTCCCATGGAATATTTTGGATTCCCGTGGAACATTTTGGATCCCTGTGGAACATTCTGGATTCCCGAGGAACACCCGAGGTTCCCCGTGGAATATTTTGGATTCCCATGGAATATTTTGGATTCCCATGGAATGTCTGACATTTCCCATGGAATATTTTGGATTCCCGTGGAACATTTTGGATTCCCGAGGAACACCCGAGGTTTCCCGTGGAATATTTTGGATCCCCGTGGAATATTTTGGATCCCTGTGGAACATTCTGGATTCCCGTGTAACACCCGACGTTTCCCGTGGAACATTTTGGATTCCTGTGGAACACCCGAGGTTCCCCGTGGAACATTTTGGATTCCCATGGAATATCTGACATTTCCCATAGAATATCTGACATTTCCCATGGAATATTTTGGATTCCCGAGGAACACCTGACGTTCCCCGTGGAACATTTTGGATTCCCGTGGAATATTTTGGGGATTCCCGAGGAACACCCGAGGTTCTCCGTGGAACATTTTGGATTCCCGTGGAACACCCGACGTTTCCCGTGGAACATTCTGGATTCCCGAGGAACACCCGAGGTTCCCCGTGGAACACCCGAGGTTCCCCGTGGAACACCCGAGGTTCCCCGTGGAACACCCGAGGTTCCCGTGGAACACCCGAGTTTCCCCGTGTAACACCCGAGGTTCCCGTGGAACACCCGAGGCTCCCCGTGGAACACTGTGTCTCACCCGTGTCCTTGTCGGCCCCGAACAGCACCGAGGGCGGGTTGGGGTGCACCAGCAGCTGCAGGTAGTTGAGGGCGAATTTCTCCACGTACTCGCGGAGCTGCTCCTTCTCGTACATGCGCTTGATGAACAGCAGCGCCTGCTGCCGCACCTGGGGAACACCTGAGTGTCACCTGTGTCACCTGTGTGTCACCTGTGTCACCTGTGTGTCACCTGGGGGTCACCTCTGTGACCTGTGTGTGTCAGCAGCGCCTGCTGCCGCACCTGGGGACACGTGGGTCACCTGTGTCACACCTGTGTCACCTGTGTCACCTGTGTGTCACCTGGGGGTCACCTGGGTCACCTGTGTGTCACCTGGGTCACCTGTGTCACACCTGTGTCACCTGTGTGTGTCAGCAGCGCCTGCTGACGCACCTGGGGACAGCGGGGGTCACCTGGGGGTCACCTGGGTCACACCTGGGGCACCTGTGTGACCTGTGTCACCTGTGTATGTCAGCAGCGCCTGCTGCCGCACCTGGGGGCACGTGGGGGTCACCTGGGTCACCTGTGTGTCACCTGGGTCACACCTGGGTCACCTGTGTCACCTGTGTGTGTCAGCAGCGCCTGCTGCCGCACCTGGGGGCACGTGGGTCACCTGTGTCACCTGTGTCACACCTGTGTCACCTGTGTGTCACCTGGGTCACACCTGGGTCACACCTGTGTCACCTGTGTATGTCAGCAGCGCCTGCTGCCGCACCTGGGGGCACGTGGGGGTCACCTGGGGGTCACCTGGGTCACACCTGTGTCACCTGTGTCACCTGTGTGTGTCAGCAGCGCCTGCTGCCGCACCTGGGGGCACGTGGGGGTCACCTGGGGGTCACCTGGGTCACCTGTGTGTCACCTGGGTCACCTGTGTCACCTGTGTATGTCAGCAGCGCCTGCTGCCGCACCTGGGGGCACGTGGGGGTCACCTGGGGGTCACCTGGGTCACCTGAGTGTCACCTGAGTGTCACCTGGGTCACACCTGGGTCACACCTGTGTCACCTGTGTATGTCAGCAGCTCCTGCTGCCGCACCTGGGGACACGTGGGGGTCACCTGTGTCACCTGTGTGTCACCTGGGGGTCACCTGTGTGTCACCTGGGTCACACCTGTGTGTCACCTGTGTCACCTGTGTGTGTCAGCAGCGCCTGCTGCCGCACCTGGGGAACACCTGAGTGTCACCTGGGGGTCACCTGGGTCACCTGGGTGTCACCTGTGTGTCACCTGGGTCACACCTGTGTCACCTGTGTCACACCTGTGTCACCTGTGTCACCTGTGTATGTCAGCAGCACCTGCTGCCGCACCTGGGGAACACCTGAGTGTCACCTGGGGGTCACCTGGGTCACCTGTGTGTCACCTGAGTGTCACCTGTGTCACCTGTGTGTCACCTGTGTGTGTCAGCAGCGCCTGCTGCTGCACCTGGGGACACGTGGGGGTCACCTGAGTGTCACCTGTGTCACACCTGTGTCACCTGTGTCACACCTATGTCACCTGTGTATGTCAGCAGCGCCTGCTACCACACCTGGGGAACATCTGTGTGTCACCTGTGCCACATGTGTGTCACCTGGGTCACCTGAGTGTCACCTGTGTCACACCTGGGGGTCACCTGTGTGACCTGTGCGTGTCAGCAGCGCCTGCTGCCGCACCTGGGGGCACGTGGGGGTCACCTGAGTGTCACCTGGGTCACACCTGTGTCACCTGCGTGTCACCTGGGGGTCACCTGGGGGCACGTGGGTCACACCTGTGTCACCTGTGTCACACCTGTGTCACCTGTGTCACCTGTGCGTGTCAGCAGTGCCTGCTGCCGCACCTGGGGACACGTGGGGGTCACCTAAGTGTCACCTGAGTGTCACCTGTGTCACCTGGATCACACCTGGGTCACCTCTATGTCAGCAGTGCCTGCTGCCGCACCTGAGGACAGCAGGGGTCACCTGAGTGTCACCTGGGTCACACCTGTGTCACCTGTGTGTGTCAGCAGCGCCTGGTGCCGCACCTGGGGAACACCTGTGTGTCACCTGTGCCACCTGTGTGTCACCTGGGTCACCTGAGTGTCACCTGTATCACACCTATGTCACCTGTATGTCACCTGGGTCACACCTGTGTCACCTGTGTGTCACCTGTGCCACCTGTGTGTCACCTGGGTCACCTGAGTGTCACCTGTGTCACACCTGGGGCACCTGTGTGACCTGTGTCACCTGTGTGTGTCAGCAGCGCCTGCTGCCGCACCTGGGGAGCACCTGTGTCACCTGTGTCACCTGCGTGTCACTTGGGTATCACCTGGGTCACCTGGGTCACACCTGTGTGTCAGCAGCGCCTGCTGCTGCACCTGGGGACAGCGGGGGTCACCTGAGTGTCACCTGTGTCACCTGTGTGTCACCTGTGTGTCACCTGAGTGTCACCTCTGTGTGACCTGAGTGTGTCAGCAGCGCCTGCTGCCGCACCTGGGTGTCACCTGTGTGTCACCTGAGTGTCACCTGTGTCACCTGTGTGTGTCAGCAGCGCCTGCTGCCGCACCTGGGGAACACCTGTGTGTCACCTGGGGGTCACCTGGGTCACCTGTGTGTCACCTGTGTCACACCTGGGGCACCTGTGTCACACCTGTGTGTCACCTGTGTATGTCAGCAGCGCCTGCTGCCGCACCTGGGGACACGTGGGGGTCACCTGAGTGTCACCTGTGTGTCACCTGGGTATCACCTGTGTCACCTGTGTATGTCAGCAGCGCCTGCTGCCGCACCTGGGGAACACCTGTGTGTCACCTGTGTGTCACCTGTGTCACACCTGTGTCACCTCCTGTGTGTCACCTGTGTCACCTGAGTGTCACCTGTGTCACCTGGGTCACCTGAGCGTCACCTGTGTCACCTGGGTCACACCTGTGTGACCTGTTGTGTCAGCAGCGCCTGCTGCCGCACCTGGGGAACACCTGAGTGTCACCTGTGTCACACCTGTGTCACACCTGGGGGTCACCTGTGTGACCTGTGTGCGTCAGCAGTGCCTGCTGCCGCACCTGGGGAACACCTGTGTGTCACCTGTGTCACCTGGGGGTCACCTGGGTCACCTGTGTCACCTGTGCGTGTCAGCAGTGCCTGACCCCAAACCGCCCCAAGACTCCCCAGAATCCCCCCAAACCCCCTCAGGACCCCCCAAAATCCCTCAGGACCCTCCCAAATCCCCCCCTCAGGACCCCCCAAATCCCCTCAGGACCCCCCAAATCCCCCCCCCCGTGTCTCACCTTGTCCTTCTCGTGGGAGCTGAGGTCCAGCAGCACGTGCAGGTACTGGAACTGCCGCGAGGGGCGCCGGAAGATCAGCTCGCGCAGCGTGGCCATGCCCAGGTACGTGCGGCTCTGCGGGGACACGGGGACACCTGGGGTGGCACCTGTCACCTCCCTGTGACACCTGGGGTGGCACCTGTCACCTCCCTGTGACATCTGGGGTGGCACCTGTCACCTCTCTGTGTCACCTGGGGTGGCACCTGTCACCTCCCTGTGACACCTGGGGTGGCACCTGGGGTGGCACCTGTCACCTCTCTGTGTCACCTGGGGTGGCACCTGGCACCTGTGTCACTGCACTGCAGCCATGCCCAGGTACGTGCGGCTCTGCGGGGACACCTGTGTCACCTGGGGTGACACCTGTCACCTCCCTGTGTCACCTGGGGTGGCACCTGAGCCCTGTCACCTCTCTGTGTCACAGGGTGCCACCACAGCGTGGCCATGCCCAGGTACGTGCGGCTCTGCGGGGACACCTGTGTCACCTGGGGTGACACCTGTCACCTCTCTGTGTCACCTGGGGTGGCACCTGAGCCCTGTCACCTCTGTGTGTCACCGCAGCGTGGCCATGCCCAGGTACGTGCGGCTCTGCGGGACACCTGTGTCACCTGGGGTGGCACCTGGGACCTCTCTGTGACACCTGGGGTGGCACCTGTCACCTCCCTGTGACATCTGGGGCGGCACCTGTCACCTCCCTGTGTCACCTGGGGTGGCACCTGTCACCTCCCTGTGACACCTGGGGTGGCACCTGTCACCTCTCTGTGACACCTGGGGTGGCACCTGAGCCCTGTCACCTCTCTGTGTCACCTGGTGTCACCACAGTGTGGCCATGCCCAGGTACGTGCGGCTCTGCGGGGACACGGGGACACCTGGGGTGGCACCTGGGACCTCTCTGTGACACCTGGGGTGGCACCTGACCCCCATCATCTCTGTGTGTCAGCTGGTGTCACCTCTGTGTGTCACCTCCTTGTGGCACCTGCCCCGTGTCACCTCCAGGTGTCATCTTCAGGTGTCATCTTCATCTCCCCATGTCCCTTCCATGTGTCCCCTCAATGTCCCCTGGTGTCCCCTCCATGTCCCCCTGGTGTCCCCCCATGTCCCCTTGATGTCCCCATTGTGTCCCCCATTGTCCCTGGTGTCCCCTCGATGTCCCCCATGTCCCCTCAGTGTCCTCTCGATGTCCCCCATGTCCCCTTGATGTCCCCACTGTGTCCCCTGGTGTCCCCTCAGTGTCCCCTCGATGTCCCCCCACGTCCCCTGGTGTCCCCTCAGTGTCCCCTCGATGTCCCCCATGTCCCCTCAGTGTCCCCTCGATGTCCCCCACATCCCCTGGTGTCCCCTCGATGTCCCCTGGTGTCCCCTCAGTGTCCCCACCTCGTCCTCGCAGTATTTCCGGATCACCTCCAGCGCGCTCTCGGTGATCAGCGGCGCCTCCAGCACCACCTTGGTGAAGATCCTGGGACAGGGACAGTGCCAGTGTCACCACCCTGCTGTCCCCACCCCGGTGACACCGGCACAACCAGTGACACCAACCCTAACACAGTGACACCAACACAGTGACAGCAACCCAACACCAGTGACACCAACACAACCAGTGACACCAACACAACCAGTGACACCAACACAGTGACACCAACCCCAACACAGTGACACCAACGCAAACAATGACACCAACCCATCCCTGGTGTCCCCAGCCCAGGTGGCACTGACCCAACCTGGTGGCCTTGTCCCTTCCCCAGTGGCACCAACCCAACCTTGGTGACACCAACCCAATGGCACCAACCCATCCCTGGTGTCCCTTCCCCAATGGCACCAACCCAGCCTTGGTGACACCAACCCAATGGCACCAACACATCCCTGGTGGCACCAACCCAACCCCGGTGTCCCCATCCCACTGACACCAACCCAATCCCGGTGTCCCCAGTGTCCCCACCCGTCCTTCTGGTCGGGTTTCCCACCCTGTGCCAGTGACACCAACCCAACCCTGGTGTCCCCATGCCATCCCCGGTGTCCCCAGCCCATCCCTGGTGTCCCCATGTTGTCCTTGGTGTCCCCCCCGCTGTCCCCACCCGTCCTTCTGGTCGGGTTTCCCACCCCATCCCAGTGACACCCAATCCAACCTTGATGTCCCCACACCATCCCCAGTGACACCAACCCAACCCTGGCGTCCCCATGCCATTCCCAGTGTCCCCACCCGTCCTTCTGGTCGGGTTTCCCATCCTATCCCAGTGACACCAACCCATCCCTGGTGTCCCCATGCCATCCCCAGTGTCCCCACCCGTCCTTCTGGTCGGGTTTCCCATCCTATCCCAGTGACACCCAACCCAACCTTGATGTCCCCATGCCATCCCCAGTGTCCCCACTGTCCCCAGCCTGTCCCCACCCGTCCTTCTGGTCGGGCTTCCCACCCCATCCCAGTGACACCAACCCAACCCTGGTGTCCCCAGCCTGTCCCCAGGCCATCCCCAGTGTCCCCACTGTCCCCAGTGTCCCCACCCGTCCTTCTGGTCGGGTTTCCCGCCCCATCCCAGTGACACCAACCCAACCCTGGTGTCCCCAGGCCATCCCTGGTGTCCCCAGCCTGTCCCTGGTGTCCCCAGGCCATCCCCGGTGTCCCCATGTTGTCCTTGGTGTCCCCCCGGTGCCCCTACCTGTCCTTCTGGTCGGGTTTCCCATCCTATCCCAGTGACACCCAATCCAACCTTGATGTCCCCACACCATCCCCAGTGACACCAACCCAACCCCGGCGTCCCCATGCCATTCCCAGTGTCCCCAGCCTATCCCTGGTGTCCCCAGGCCATCCCCGGTGTCCCCAGCCTGTCCCCAGTGTCCCCACCCGTCCTTCTGGTCGGGTTTCCCACCCTATACCAGAGAAACCAAACCAATCCCACTGTCCCCATGCCATCCCTGGTGTCCCCAGGCTGTCCCCACTGTCCCCAGTGTCCCCAGCCTGTCCCCAGTGTCCCCAGTCTGTCCCCAGGCCGTCCCCGCTGTCCCCACCCGTCCTTCTGGTCGGGTTTCCCGCCCCATCCCAGTGACACCAACCCATCCCTGATGTCCCCATGCCATCCCCAGTGTCCCCAGGCTGTCCCCGGTGTCCCCATGCCATCCCTGGTGTCCCCATGCCATCCCCAGTGTCCCCAGGCCGTCCCCGCTGTCCCCACCCGTCCTTCTGGTCGGGTTTCCCACCCTATCCCAGTGTCCCCATGCCATCCCTGATGTCCCCATGCCATCCCCGGTGTCCCCAGGCCGTCCCCGCTGTCCCCACCCGTCCTTCTGGTCGGGTTTCTCCTGCAGCCCGGCCAGCAGCCCGATCAGGCACTCGTCGTAGCGCTCCAGGCCGCCGGCGCCGCCGCGCGCCAGGTGCGCGTTGTACTCCTGGAAGAGCCAGGCGAACGCCAGCTCCAGCCGGCCCCGCACGTCGTCCAGGATGAAGGACAGCACCTCGCCCTTGAGGGGCACCTCGAACTGCGTCACCAGCGCCGCCAGGATCTTCACCCGGGCCTGAGGGGGCAGCCGGGGTCACTCAGGGTCACTCAGGGGTCACTCAGTCATTGGTCAAGGGGTATTCAAGGATTAGTCAATGGTCACTGGAACTGCGTCACCAGCCAGGCCAGGATCTTCACCCGGGCCTGAGGGGGCAGCCGGGGTCACTCAGGGTCACTCAGGGTCACTCAGTGGTCACTCAGGGGTCACTCAGGGGTCACTCACGGGTCATTCAGTCATTGGTCAAGGGGTATTCAAGGATTAGTCAATGGTCACTGGAACTGCGTCACCAGCCAGGCCAGGATCTTCACCCGGGCCTGAGAGGGCAGCCGGGTCACTCAGGGTCACTCAGGGGTCACTCAGGGTCACTCAGGGGTCACTCAGGGGTCATTCAGTGGTTACTCAAGAGATACTCAAGGGATACTCAGGGATTAGTCAATGGTCACTGGAACTGCGGCACCAGCCAGGCCAGGATCTTCACCCGAGCCTGAGGGGGCAGCCGGGGTCACTCAGGGTCACTCAGGGGTCACTCAGGGTCACTCAGGGGTCATTCAGTCATTGGTCAAGGGGTATTCAAGGATTAGTCAATGGTCACTAGAACTGCGTCACCAGCACCGCCAGGATCTTCACACGGGCCTGAGGGGGCAGCCGGGTCACTCAGGGGTCACTCAGAGGTCACTCAGGGGTCATTCAGGGGTCACTCAGTCATTGGTCAAGGGGTATTCAAGGATTAGTCAATGGTCACTGGAACTGTGTCACCAGCGCCGCCAGGATCTTCACCCGGGCCTGAAGGGGCAGCAGGGGTCACTCAGGGGTCACTCGGGGTCACTCAGGGGTCACTCAGGGGTCATTCAGGGGTCAATCACTCATTGGTCAAGGGGTATTCAAGGATTAGTCAATGGTCACTGGAACTGCGTCACCAGCCAGGCCAGGATCTTCACCCGGGCCTGAGGGGGCAGCTGGGGTCACTCAGGGGTCATTCGGGGTCACTCAGGGTCACTCAGGGTCACTCAGTGGTCACTCAGGGGTCACTCAAGGTCATTCAATGGTTACTCAAGGGATACTCAGGGATTAGTCAAGGGTCACTCCAGGGTTCCCTGGGGGTATTTCCAGGGGAATTTGGGGTTACCCCAGGTGTATCCCAGACATCCCCAGATGTCCCTCGGTGTCCCCAGGTGTGCTCAGATGTCCCCAGGTGTGCCCAGGTGTCCCAAGTATGCCCAGGTGTCCCCCAGCTGTCCCCAGGTGTATCTCAGGTGTTCCCCAGGTGTCTCCAGGTGTATCCTAGGGTTATCTCGGCTGTCCCCAGGTGTGTTCAGGTGTATCTCAGCTGTTCCCAGGTGTATCTCAGCTGTCCCCAGGTGTGTTCAGGTGTATCCTAGGGTTATCTCGGCTGTCCCCAGGTGTGTTCAGGTGTATCTCAGCTGTCCCCAGTGTATCTCAGCTGTCCCCAAGTGTGTTCAGGTGTATCCCAGGGTTATCCCAGATGTCCCCAGGTGTATCTCAGGTGTGTTCAGGTGTATCCCAGGGTTATCCCAGCTGTCCCCAGGTGTATCTCAGGTGTGTTCAGGTGTATCCCAGGGTTATCCCAGATGTCCCCATGTGTATCTCAGGTGTGTTCAGGTGTATCCCAGGGTTATCCCAGATGTCCCCCAGCTGTCCCCAGGTGTATCTCAGCTGTCCCCAGGTGTGTTCGGGTGTATCCCAGGGGTATCCCAGCTGTCCCCAGGTGTATCTCAGGTGTGTTCAGGTGTATCCCAGGGCTATCCCAGATGTCCCCAGGTGTATCTCAGCTGTCCCCAGGTGTGTTCAGGTGTATCCCAGGGTTATCCCAGATGTCCCCAGGTGTATCTCAGCTGTCCCCAGGTGTGTTCGGGTGTATCCCAGGGATATCCCAGATGTCCCTAGGTGTTCCCCAGGTGTATCTCAGGTGTGTTCGGGTGTATCCCAGGGTTATCCCAGCTGTCTCCCAGGTGTCCCCAGGTGTGTTCAGGTGTATCCCAGGGTTATCCCAGATGTCCCCAGGTGTATCTCAGGTGTGTTCAGGTGTATCCCAGGGTTATCCCAGCTGTCTCCCAGGTGTCCCCAGGTGTGTTCAGGTGTATCCCAGGGTTATCCCAGATGTCCCCAGGTGTATCTCAGGTGTGTTCAGGTGCATCCCAGGGTTATCCCAGATGTCCCCAGGTGTCCCCAGGTGTATCTCAGGTGTGTTCAGGTGTATCCCAGGGTTATCCCAAATGTCCCCAGATGTCCCCAGGTGTGTTCAGGTGTATCCTAGGGTTATCTCGGCTGTCCCCAGGTGTGTTCAGGTGTATCCCAGCTGTCCCCAGGTGTATCTCAGGTGTGTTCAGGTGCATCCCAGGGTTATCCCAGCTGTCCCCAGGTGTTCCCCAGGTGTCCCAGCCGTACCTGGGCGGCCCCGCTGGCCGCCACTGCCCTCTCGGAGCGCAGGATCCTCCGCACGGCGCCGAGCTTGAGCTTCTCCACCTGCACCTCGCTGAGCGGCTTCAGCACCTCGCTGAGCCGGAACACCTTCTTACGGCCCCCAGCACCTGCCAGCCTGGAATGGGATTAATGGGATTAATGGGATTAATGGGATTAATGGGATTGGGAATGGGATCAGAGCCAGAACACCTTCTTACGGCCCCCGGCGCCCGCCAGCCTGGAATGGGATTAATGGATTGGGATTAATGGGATTGGGATTGGGATCAGAGCCAGAACACCTTCTTACGGCCCCCAGCACCTGCCAGCCTGGAATGGGATTAATGGGATTAATGGGATTAATGGGATTAATGGGATCAGAGCCGGAACACCTTCTTACGGCCCCCTGCGCCTGCCAGCCTGGAATGGGAACAGGATTAATGGGATTAATGGGATCAGAGCCGGAACACCTTCTTACGGCCCCCTGCGCCTGCCAGGCTGGAATGGGATTAATGGATTGGGATTAATGGGATTGGGAATGGGATCAGAGCCAGAACACCTTCTTACGGCCCCCGGCGCCCGCCAGCCTGGAATGGGATTAATGGGATTAATGGGATTAATGGGATTAATGGGATCAGAGCCGGAACACCTTCTTACGGCCCCCGGCGCCCGCCAGCCTGGAATGGGATTAATGGGATTAATGGGATTAATGGGATCAGAGCCGGAACACCTTCTTACGGCCCCCGGCGCCCGCCAGCCTGGAATGGGATTGGGATTAATGGGATTAATGGGATTAATGGGATCAGAGCCAGAACACCTTCTTACGGCCCCCGGCGCCCGCCAGCCTGGAATGGGATTAATGGGATTAATGGGATTAATGGGATTAATGGGATTAATGGGATTGGGAATGGGATCAGAGCCGGAACACCTTCTTACGGCCCCTGGCGCCCGCCAGCCTGGAATGGGAACAGGATTAATGGGATTAATGGGATTAATGGGATTAATGGATTTGGATTAATGGGATTGGGATCAGAGCCAGAACACCTTCTTACGGCCCCCGGCGCCCGCCAGCCTGGAATGGGATTAATGGGATTAATGGGATTAATGGGATTAATGGGATCAGAGCCAGAACACCTTCTTACGGCCCCCGGCGCCCGCCAGCCTGGAATGGGATTAATGGGATTAATGGGATTAATGGGATTGGGAATGGGATCAGAGCCGGAACACCTTCTTACGGCCCCCGGCGCCCGCCAGGCTGGAATGGGATTAATGGGGTCAGGAATGGGATTGGGATCAGCTGGTGACGCACTGACCGTGGCTGCGTGGCCTGATCCCACCCCAAACCCAATCCCAAATCCCCAATCCCAACCCAAACCCAATCCCAAATCCCAAATCCCCAATCCCACCCCAAACCCAATCCCAAATCCCCAGTCCCACCCCAATCTCCTGACCACTGACCGTGGCTGCGTGGCCGGCATGATGGGCTCGGGCCGGCGCTTGGCCTGGGGGGTCTCGTCCAGCAGCCCCCCGGCCGAGCCGTGCGCGCCCAGCACGGCGATGGCCTGGCCCTGCCCCAGCGCCGACAGCCGCCGCTTGATGACCACGGCGCCGTCCGGCTTGGCCGCCTTCTCCTCCTTGGGCTCCTCCCGCAGCAGCTTGGTCTGCTCCACGCCTGGGAGAGGGGAGATAAAGGGGATGGGGATGGGAATGGGAATGGGAATGGGAATGGGGAATGGGGAATGGGAATGGGAATGGGGAATGGGGATGGGGGCTCCTCCCGCAGCAGCTTGGTCTGCTCCACGCCTGGGAGAGGGGATGGGAATGGGAATGGGAATGGGAATGGGGAATGAGAATGGGAATGGGAATGGGGAATGGGAATGGGGGCTCCTCCCGCAGCAGCTTGGTCTGCTCCACGCCTGGGAGAGGGGAGATAATGGGGATGAGGGATGGGGATGGGAATGGGGAATGGGAATGGGAATGGGGATGGGGATGGGGATGGGGAATGGGGTGGGAATGGGGAATGGGAATGGGGATGGGGAATGGGGAATGGGGAATGGGAATGGGAATGGGGAATGGGGAATGGGAATGGGAATGGGGAATGGGAATGGGAATGGGGATGGGAATGGGGGCTCCTCCCGCAGCAGCTTGGTCTGCTCCACGCCTGGGAGAGGGGAGATAACGGGGATGAGGGATGGGAATGGGAATGGGGATGGGGAATGGGAATGGGGATGGGGAATGGGAATGGGGAATGGGAATGGGGAATGGGAATGGGAATGGGAATGGGGAATGGGAAATGGGGAATGGGAATGGGAATGGGGATGGGAATGGGGGCTCCTCCCGCAGCAGCTTGGTCTGCTCCACGCCTGGGAGAGGGGGGAGATAATGGGGATGAGGGATGGGGATGGGAATGGGGATGGGGATGGGAATGGGGATGGGGAATGGGGGCTCCTCCCGCAGCAGCTTGGTCTGCTCCACGCCTGGGAGAGGGGAGATAACGGGGATGAGGGATTGGGGTGGGAATGGGAATGAGGAATGGGAATGGGGATGGGAATGGGGATGGGAATGGGAATGGGGATGGGGAAGGGAATGGGGATGGGGAATGGGGATGGGGAATGGGGATGGGGAATGGGGATGGGGAATGGGGATGGGGAATGGGAATGGGGATGGGGAATGGGAATGGGGAATGGGAATGGGGAATGGGGATGGGGAATGGGAATGGGGATGGGGATGGGGAATGGGAATGGGAATGGGGAATGGGGTGGGAATGGGGAATGGGAATGGGGATGGGGTGGGAATGGGGATGGGAATGGGGAATGGGGATGGGAATGGGGAATGGGGATGGGAATGGGGAATGGGGAATGGGGATGGGAATGGGGAATGGGAATGGGGATGGGAATGGGGAATGGGGAATGGGAATGGGGAATGGGGAATGGGGTGGGAATGTGGGGATGGGGAATGGGGATGAGGGATGGGGAGTGGGATTGGGATGGGAATGGGAATGGGGATGGGAATGGGAATGGGAATGGGGATGGGGAATGGGAATGGGAATGGGGATGAGGGATGGGGATGGGGATGGGGATGGGAATGGGGGCTCCTCCCGCAGCAGCTTGGTCTGCTCCACGCCTGGGAGAGGGGAGATAATGGGGATGAGGGATGGGGATGGGAATGGGGAATGGGGAATGGGAATGGGGATGGGAATGGGAATGGGGATGGGAATGGGGGCTCCTCCCGCAGCAGCTTGGTCTGCTCCACGCCTGGGAGAGGGGAGATAATGGGGATGAGGGATGGGGATGAGAATGGGGAATGGGGATGGGGAATGGGGAATGGGAATGGGGATGGGGAATGGGAATGGGGGCTCCTCCCGCAGGAGCTTGGTCTGCTCCACGCCTGGGGAGAGGAGATGGGGATGAGGGATGGGGATGGGATGGGGAATGGGAATGAGGGGATGGGGATGAGGGATGGGGATGAGGATGGGAATGGGGATGAGGGATGGGGATGGGGAATGGGAATGGGGAATGGGGGGAATGGGAATGGGAATGGGAATGGGAATGGGAATGGGGGCTCCTCCCGCAGCAGCTTCGTCTGCTCCATGCCTGGGGGAGGGGAAATAATGGGGATGAGGGATGGGGATGGGAATGGGAATGAGGGATGGGGATGGGAATGGGGATGGGAATGGGGATGGGGAATGGGAATGGGGAATGGGGATGGGGAATGGGAATGGGGAATGGGAATGGGGATGGGGAATGGGAATGGGAATGAAGGGATGGGGATGAGGGATGGAGAATGGGGATGGGGATGGGGAATGGGGATGGGAATGGGGTGGGAATGGGGAATGGGAATGGGGATGAGGGATGGGAATGGGAATGGGGAATGGGGATGGGGAATGGGAATGGGGATGGGGAATGGGAATGGGGATGGGGAATGGGAATGGGGAATGGGGATGAGGGATGGGAATGGGGATGGGGATGGGAATGGGGATGAGGGATGGGGATGGGAATGGGGAATGGGGAATGGGAATGGGGATGGGGAATGGGAATGGGGAATGGGGATGGGGAATGGGAATGGGGATGGGGAATGGGAATGGGGATGGGGAATGGGAATGGGGAATGGGGATGAGGGATGGGAATGGGGATGGGAATGGGGATGGGAATGGGGATGGGAATGGGGGCTCCTCCCGCAGCAGCTTGGTCTGCTCCACGCCTGGGAGAGGGGAGATAAAGGGGATGAGGGATGGGGATGGGAATGGGGAATGGGAATGGGGAATGGGAATGGGAATGGGAATGGGAATGGGGATGGGAATGGGAATGGGGATGGGGAATGGGAATGGGGAATGGGGATGAGGGATGGGAATGGGGATGGGAATGGGGATGGGAATGGGGATGGGAATGGGAATGGGAATGGGGATGGGAATGAGGGATGGGAATGAGGGATGGGGATGGGAATGGGGATGGGATGAGGGATGGGGATGGGAATGGGGATGGGAATGGGAATGGGGATGGGGATGGGAATGAGGGGATGGGGATGAGGGATGGGGATGGGATGGGGAATGGGGATGGGGATGGGAATGGGAAACAGACCGGGAATGGGGGCTCCTCCCGCAGCAGCTTGGTCTGCTCCACGCCTGGGAGAGGGGAGATAAAGGGGATGAGGGATGGGGAATGAGGGATGGGGACTGGGAATGGGAATGTGGGAATGTGGGAATGAGGGATGGGAATGAGGGATGGGAATGGGAATGGGGAGGGGATGGGGATGAGGGATAGGGATGAGGGATGGGGGAATGGGAAGGGGGATGGGATGGGGATGGGAATGGGAATGAGGGGATGGGGATGAGGGATAGGGATGGGATGGGGAATGGGAATGGGAATGGGAATGGGGATGGGGATGGGGATGGGGATGGGGATGGGGATGAGGGATGAGGGATGGGGATGGGGATGGGGAATGTGGGAATGGGAATGGGAAATGGGGATGAGGGATGGGGATGAGGGATGGGAATGGGGATGAGGGATGTGGGAATGGGAATGGGGAGGGGAATGGGGATGAGGGATGGGGAGTGGGAATGGGAATGGGGAATGGGGTGGGAATGGGGAATGGGAATGGGAATCGGAATGGGGAATGGGAATGGGGATGGGAATGGGAATGGGGATGGGAATGGGGATGGGAATGGGGATGGGAATGGGGATGGGAATGGGGATGGGAATGGGGATGGGAATGGGGGCTCCTCCCGCAGCAGCTTGGTCTGCTCCACGCCTGGGAGAGGGGAAATAATGGGGATGAGGGATGGGAATGGGAATGGGAATGGGGATGGGGAATGGGGAATGGGAATGGGGAATGGGGATGGGGATGGGGATGGGGATGGGGATGGGAATAGGAATGAGGGGATGAGAGATGGGGATGGGATGGGGATGGGAATGAGGGATGGGAATGGGACTGGGGATGGGAATGGGGATGGGGA
Organism: Oenanthe melanoleuca; assembly: GCF_029582105.1. Classification (NCBI taxonomy): domain Eukaryota; kingdom Metazoa; phylum Chordata; class Aves; order Passeriformes; family Muscicapidae; genus Oenanthe; species Oenanthe melanoleuca. Next base: position 6,286,187 of record NC_079358.1, read on the forward strand.
ATGGGGATGGGGATGGGAATGGGAATGAGGGGATGGGGATGAGGGATGGGGAGTAGGATGGGAATGGGGATGAGGGATGGGGATGGGACTGGGGATTGGGGATGGGGAATGGGGATGGGGAATGGGGATGGGGATGGGGAATGGGGAATGGGGATGAGGGATGGGGATGGGGATGAGGGATGGGGAGTTGGATGGGGAATGCAAATGGGAATGGGGATGGGGAGTGGGGAATGGGGTGGGAATGGGGTGGGAATGGGATTGGGATGGGAATGGGGAATGGGATGGGAATGGGGTGGTAATGGGGAATGGGGTGGGAATGGGAATGGGGTGGGAATAGGGTGGGAATGGGGTGGGAATGAGAAATGGGGTGAGATTGGGGTGGGAACGGGAATGGGAATGAGGAATGTGGTGGGAATGGGGATGTGGGAATGGGGAGGGAACGGGATGGGAATGGGGAATGGGCTGTCCCAGGTTTATCCCAGGTCTGTCCCAGTTAATCCGTTTATCCCAGTCTGTCCCAGTCTGTCCCAGCTCTGTCCCAGCTCTGCCCTGGGCTATCCCAGGTTTATCCCAGTTTATCCCAGTCTATCCCAGCCCTCTCCCAGTCTGTCCCAGTCTATCCCAGCTCTGTCCCAGTTAATCCCAGTCTGTCCCAGTCTGTCCCAGTTAATCTCAGTCTGTCCCAGTCTGTCCCAGTCTATCCTAGCTCTGTCCCAGTCTGTCCCAGTCTATCCCAGTCTGTCCCAGTCTATCCCAGCTCTGTCCCAGTTAATCCCAGTCTGTCCCAGTCTGTCCCAGTTAATCCCAGTCCATCCCAGACCTGGCCCCAGCCCTGCTGCTGTCATCTGCGTGGCCATGAGCCACTGTCCCAGTCTGTCCCAGTCTGTCCCAGTCTGTCCCAGTCTATCCCAGTCTATCCCAGTCCATCCCAGTCCGTCCCAGACCTGGCCCCAGCCCTGCTGCTGTCATCTGCGTGGCCATGAGCCACTGTCCCAGTCTGTCCCAGTCTGTCCCAGTCTGTCCCAGTCTATCCCAGTCTGTCCCAGTC
>NC_079358.1:6287334-6327114 GCF_029582105.1 Oenanthe melanoleuca
GGGTGGGGTGGGGTGGAGGTGGGTGGAGGGGTCAGGGTGGGGCATCCCCAGCCCAAAGGTGGTGTGGGAGCTGACCTGGTTCTTCTTGATGAACTGCTGGACGGTCTGGAGGTTGGTGCCATGGTCCTTCAGCATGGCCAAGGGCAGGCGGTCCTGGACCCACATCTGGGGGCGGGGGTGGAGCTCGGCGTCATGGCTGTGCCCCATCCCATCCCCATTTCTGTGTTCACCTCCAGCTCACCCCATCTCCATTCTCATCTGTCTTCACCCCCATCCATCTTCATCCCATCTCCATCTCCATATTCATCCTGTCTCCATCTCCATCCCCATCCCGCTCCATCCCCATTTCTGTGTTCACCTCCAGCTCACCCCATCTCCATTCTCATCTGTCTTCATCCCCATCCATCTTCATCTTCATCCCATCTTCATCCTATCTTCATCTCCATCCAATCTCCATCTCCATCCCATCCCACCCCATCCCCATTTCTGTGTTCACCTCCAGCTCACCCCATCTCCATTCTCATCTGTCTTCACCCCCATCCATCTTCATCCCATTCCCATCTCCATCTCCATATTCATCCTATCTCCATCCCCATCCCCATCCCACTCCATCCCCATTTCTGTCTTCATCTCACCCCATCTCCATCTCACCCCATCCCATCTGCATCTCCATCCCCATCTCCAGCATTATCCACCTCCATCCCCATCCATCTTCATCTTCATCCCATCTCCATCTCCACCTCCACCTCCATCCCCATCCCATCTCCATCCTCATCCTTCTTCATCCCATCTCCACCTCCATTTCCTTCTCCATCTCCATCTCCATCTCCATCTCCATCTCCACCTTCATCCTATCTCCATCTCCATCCCATCCCACCCCTCCCATGCCCATTTCTGTCTTCATATCACCCCATTTCATCTGACCCCATCTCATCTGCATCTCCATCCCCAGCCTTATCTATCTTCATCCCCATCCATCTTCATCCCCCATCCATCTCCATCTCCACCTCCACCTCCATCTCCATCTCCAGCCTCATCCCATCTCCAGTCTCATCCATCTCCATCCCAGTTCCATCTCTACCTATGTCCACCCATCCCATCTCCATCTCCAGCCCCATTCATCTCAAACTTCATCCCATCTCCATCTCCATTCCTGTCCTATCCCCAACTTCATCCCATCTCCATCCCCATCCCCACTCCATCTCCATCTCCATCCCACTCCACCCCCACCCCCATCCCCATCTTCATCCCCATCTCCATCTCCAGCTTTCCATCCCCATCTCCATCTCCATCCCCATCCCATCTCCACCCCATCTCCATCTCCATCCCCATCCCATCTCCACCCCCATCTCCACCCCATCTCCATCTCCATCTCCACCCCATCTCCATCTCCATCTCCATCTCCACCCCATCTCCATCCCATCTCCACCCCATCTCCATCTCCATCCCCATCTCCATCTCCATCTCCATCTCCATCTCCATCTCCATCTCCATCTCCATCTCCATCTCCATCTCCATCTCCATCTCCATCTCCATCATCTCCATCCCCATCCCCTCTACCCCATCTCCATCTCCATCCCCATCCCCACCCCATCCCACCTCCATCTCCATCCCCACCCCACCCCGATACTCACCACCTCGTCCTCCAGCTCATGGCTGACCTGATGGACCTCCTTGGAGGCCAGCAGGATCCTCCGGCGCTCCTTGAGGGGCTCGATGAGGCGCACGATGCGCGTGCCCACCGCGCTCTGCCGCTCGCCCACCGCGTCCCGCCCGGCCGCCTGCGCCGGCAGCGCCGCCGCCTGCGCCTGCAGCTCGCCCACCTCCTTGTACCACTCCTCCACCTGCGACTCCATCGTCTGGGGACACGGTGGGGACACGGGGTCGGGAAGGTGGCCATGACGGGACCTCCAGAACTCAATGTGGAGCGTCACCCAAAAAAAGTGGTGGCCCCATAATTTGGTGTCCACCATGACGTGGAGTCCTTCCGTAACCTGATGTCCCCTCCCATAATGCGGTGGTCACTTAATTTGGTGGCCACCACAGTCTAGTGTCCACCATAACCTGGTGTCCCCTCCCATGATGTGGTGACCACCATAATCTGATGTCATCCCCCATAATGTGGTGTCCCTCATAATTTGCTGTCCACCATAACTTGGTGTCCACGATAATCTGGTGTCCACCATAACCTGATGTCCCCTCCCATGATGTGGTGTCCCTCCATAATGTGGTGGCCCCACAATTCGGTGCTCACCACAATCTGGTGTTCACCATAACCTGGTGTCCCTTTCCATGATGTGGTGTCTACCATAATCTGGTGTCCACCATAACCTGGTGTGCCCCCCATAATGTGGTGTCCCCCATAACTTAGTGTCCACCACAATCTGGTGTCCACTACAATCTGGTGTCATCCCCCACAGTCTGGCATCCACCACAATCTGGTGTCATCCCCCATACTGTGGTGTCCCTCATAATTTGGTGTCCACCACAGTCTGGTGTCCATCATAACCTGATGTCCCCACCCCATAATGTGGTGTCCCCCATAATTTAGTGTCCCGCTCATAACCTGGTGTCCCTCCATAACCTGCTGTCCCCCCAGCACCCAATGCCACCCCCAGACCTGGTGTCCCCCCAATAATCTGGTGACCCCCATAATCGGTCAAAGTCCCTCCATGATCTGCTGTCCCTCCAAGACATGGTGTCCCCTCATGTCCTGGTGTCCCCTCAACATCCAATGTCCCTCCAACACCCAATGTCCCTTCAAGACCTGGTGTCCCCCAAGGCCTGGTGTCCCCTCACATCCTGGTGTCCCCCCAACACCCAATGACCACCCAACATCCGATGACCATCCAAAACCCAAAGACCATCCAAGACGTGGTGTCCCCCCAAGACCCAACGTCACCGAAAGACCCAATGTCCCCTCAAGGCCTGGTGTCCCCCAATGTCCCCGAGGTCTCCGCAGCCCTACGTCCCCCTGAGACCTGTTGTCTCCCCAAGAACTGGTGTTCCCCAAGACCTAATGTCCCCCCAACGTCTGATGACCATTGAACACCCAATGATCATCCAAGACCCAATGTCCCCCCAACACCCAATGTCTCTTCAACATCCCTCAAGGCCTGGTGTCCCCTCACATCTTGGTGTCCCCCCAACACCCAACGTCCCCCAAAGACCCAATGTCCCTTCAAGATCTGGTGTCCCCAACACTCAATGTCCCCCCAACATGTGATGACCACCCAAATACCCAATGACCACCCAACACCCAATGCCCCCCCAACACCCAATGTCCCTTCAAGACCTGGTGTCCCCTCACATCCTGGTGTCTCCCCAACACCCAATGACCACCCAAGAATTGGTGTCCCTCCAACACCCAATGACCATCCAACCCTCATTGACCATCCAACACCCAATGACCATCCAACACCCAATGACCCTCCAACACCTATTTACCACCCAACACCCAATAATCATCCAACACCCAATGACCATCCAACACCCAATGAGCCTCCAACACCTATTTACCACCCAACACCCAATAATCATCCAACACCCAATGACCATCCAACACCCAATGAGCCTCCAACACCTATTTACCACCCAACACTCAATGACCTTCCAACATCCACTGACCATCCAACACCCAATGACCACCCAACACTCAATGACCTTCCAACATCCACTGACCATCCAACACCCAATGACCATCCAAGACCCAATGACCTTCCAACACCCAATGTCCCTCCAAGACCCAATGTTCCCCCAACACCCAATGTCCCTTCAAGATCTGGTGTCCCCCAAGGTCTGGTGTCCCCTCACATCCTGGTGTCTCCCCAACACCCAATGACCACCCAAGAATTGGTGTCCCCCAACACCCAATGACCATCCAAGACCCAATGACCATCCAAGACCCAATGTCCCCCAAAAAACCCAATGTCCCTTCAAGACTCATTGTCCCCCAAGGCCGGGTGTCCCCTCACATCCTGGTGTCTCCCCAACACCCAATGACCATCCAAGACCCAATGACCATCCAACACTCAATGAACCTCCAACACCCAATGACTATTCAACACCCAATGACCATCCAACACCCAATGTCCCTACAACACCCAATATCCCCCAAAGCCTGCTGTCCCCTCAACATCCCCAATGTCCCCCCAGCCCCACCTGCAGCCTCTTGAGCTGGCGGCTGACGCTGCGGAGGTCGGCGCCGCTACCCACGGTCTCCAGCTGCTCCTCCAGCCGGCCCAGCCGCGCCTCCATGTCGGCGTAGCTGCGCGCCAGGCGCTCGGCGGCCGCGGCCTCGGCCAGGCGCCGGCTCCGCGCCTGGCTGGTGCTCTCCAGCTCCTGCCAGCATCTCCGCAGCTCCTCCAGCTGCCGCCGCACCGCCCCGCTCAGCTCCGGCTTGGCCTGCACCAGCTCCTCGCCCTCCTGCGGTTCGGGGGTGAAGGGGGGACCCCGAATTTATCATGAGGGGTTTGGGAGCAAGGTGGGAACTCAAAATTTGTCACGTGGGGTTTGGGGTAAAAGGTGGGACCCCAAAATTCATCAGAAAGGGGTCTGGGGGCAATGGGGAACCCCAGAATTTATCATGAGGGGTTTTGGGTGGTTTGGGGGCAAGGTGGGACCCCAAAATTCAGCAGGAGGGGTTTAGAGTAAAAGGTGGGACCCCAGAATTCATCAGAAAGGGGTTTGGGGGCAATGGGGAACCCCAAAATTCATTGTGAGGGATTTGGGGTGGTTAAGGGGCAAGGGGGGACCCCAAAATTCAGCATGAGGGGTTTGGGAGCAAAGTGGGACCCTAAAATTTGTCATTAGGGGTTTGGGGGTGAGGGGAGACCCCAAAACTCATCACATGGGGTTTGGGGTAAAAGATGGGACCCCAAAATTTGTCACAAGTGGTTTGGGGTCAAGGTGGGACCCCAAAATTCATCATGAGGGTTTTGGGTGGTGAGGAGATGGTTGGGGCAGCTCCTGCCCCTCTCATGAGTGTTTTGGGGCAACGCGGGACCCCAAAATTCAGCATGAGGGGTTTGGGGGCAAGGAGGGACCCCCAGAATTAAACAGGAGGAGTTTGGGGGCAAATTAGGACCCCAAAATTAATCAGGAGGGGTTTGGGGTCAAGGTGGGACCCCTAAATTTGTCACAAGGGATTTGAGGGCAAAGGGGGACGCCAAAATTTATCACATGGGGTTTGGGGTAAACGGTGGGATTCCAGAAATCATCATTAGGGATTTGGGGGCAAAGGGGGACCCCAAAATTCATCATGAGGGGTTTGGGATCAAGGTGGGGCCCCAAAATTCATCACAAGGGTTTTGGGGTTGTTTAGGGGCAAGGTGGGACCCCAAACTTCCGCATGAGGGATATGGGGGCAAAGTGGGACCCCAAAATTTAGCATGAGGGTTTTGGAGTAAAAGGTTAGACCCCAAAATTCATCATGAGGGGTTTGGGGGCAAGGTGAGACCCCAGAATTTGTCACAAGGGGTTTGGGGGCAATGGGGGACCCCAGAATTCTGCATGACAGGTTTTTGGGCAATGGGAGATCCCAAAATTAATCATGAAGGGTCTGGGGGCAAGGAGGGACCCCAGAATTAAACAGGAGGGGTTTGGGGTGGTTTAGGGGCAAGGTGGGACCTGAAAATTCATCATGAGGGGTTTGGAGGCAAAGTGGGACCCCAAAATTCATCATTAGGAGTTTTGGGGCAATGGGAGACCCTAAAACTAATCTTGAAGGGTTTGGGGCAAGGAGGGACCCCAAAATTAATCAGGAGGGGTTTGGGGACAAATTAGGACCCCAAAATTCATCATGAGGGGTTTGGGGTAAATGGTGGGACCCTAAAATTTATCATGAGGAGTTTGGGGTAAACGGTGGGACCCTAAAATTTATCATGAGGGGTTTGGGGGCAATGGGAGATCCCAAAATTAATCATGAAGGGTTTGGGGTAAGGTGGGACCCCAAAATTCATCATTAGGAATTTGGGGTGGTTTGGGGTCAAGGTGGGACCCCAAATTTGTCACGAGGGGTTTGGGGGGACACAGAGAGACTCGGGGGGGGGGGGACACGGGGTGGGGGGGCAAGAGGGGGGACAGTGGGATAGTGGGGGAGGGGCAGGAGGGACACGGGGGGGTCACAGGGGGGTGACAGGAGGGGGGTGACACCGGGGGGGGGAGGGGACACGAGGGGGACACAGGAGGGGACACGGGAATAGTGGGGGAGGGGCAGGAGGGACACGGGGGGGACATGGGGACAGTGGGGGGACACGGGGAGGGGACACGGGGTGACAGGAGGGGGGGACAGGAGGGACACGGGGGGAACGACACGAGTGGGGGGACACGAGGGGAGACACCTGGAGGGGACACGGTGAGGGAGGGGACACGGGGACAGTTTGGGGGGGTGATACCACGAGGAGGGGGACACCGGGATAGTGGGGGAGGGGACAGGAGGGACACGGAGGGGAATGACACGAGTGGGGGGGACAGTGAGGGGTGACACCACGGGAGGGGGGGTGACAGGAGTGGGGGGACACGGGGACATTGTGGGGGGGTGACACGGGGGGGACACGAGGGGAGACACCTGGAGGTGACACGGTGCCAATTTTGGGTGGGGGGGGTGACACGGTGGGGGGGGGGACAGGGGACAGTGGGGGAGGGGACAAGAGGGACACGGGGGGGGGGGTGACACGGGGGGGGTGACACGGCGCCAATTTTGGGATGTGGGGGGAGGGGCCGCACCCGCAGCGCCGCCGAACGACGCCACCAAATGGGGGGGAGGGGGATGGGGGAGGGGGCGCTGCATCACCGCGCGCGCGGGGGGGGGGGAGGGGACAACCAACCCCCCCCCCCCCCCCCCATTTTCTCACCCCCCCCCGACTCATTTCATTTTTTATTTTTTTTTTAAATTTTTTTTATCCCCCCTCCCCCTCTCCCACCTCCCCGAACCTTCTCGATCCGCTCGAGCCACTCGCGGTTCTGCGCCAGCTCCGCCAGGAACGCGGGGTGCTGCAGCCACGGTTTTGGGGGGTCCCGCGGGGGGGGGTCGCGGGAGGGGTCCCCCGCCATCAGCGCCTTGTCCCGGATCCACGCATGGAGCTGCGGGGGGAGGGGCGGCTCCTCAGCACCCCCCCGATCCAGTTTTTTGGATTTTTTTTTTTTTTTTTTTTTTTTTGGGGGGGGGGTGTGGAATGGTTAAACCGCCCCCCTCTTCCTTCCTTTTTCACCCCCCCACCCCGAAAAATTAAAAAAAATTCTTTAGGGGAAAAAAAAAAAAAAATATATATATATATTTCAGTTTAAAAAAAAAAAAATTCTTTAGCGCAAAAAAAAAAAAAAAAAATCGGGTCAAAAAAAAATAATTAAAAGAAAATTCCTTAGCGCAAAAAAAAAAAAAAAAAATTAAAAAAATCGAGTAAAAAAAAAAAATTTTAAAAAATTCCTCAGAGCAAAAAAAAAAATCGGGTCAGATAAAATAATTGAAAAAAAATTCCTTAGCGCAATCAAAAACAAAAAAAAAAAAAAAAAACAAACAAAAACAAACAAACAAAAAAAAAAAATTAAAAAATCCGGGCAATAAAAAAAAATAAGAAGAAATGCGGTAAAAAAAAAATAATTAAAATAACAATCCGGTTAAAAAAAAAAAACTTAAAAAAATTCCTATGCGCAAAAAAAAAAAAATCGTTTGAGCAAAAATAAATAAATAAATAAATAAAATCCTTTGAGCAAAAAATGATTAAAATGAAATTCGTTTGGTCCAAAAAAAAGTTAAAAAAAAATATTCCTTTACGCACAAAAAAATAATTTAAATATAACTTGGGGGAAAAAAAAATACTTTGGGGAAAAAAATAATTTAAAAAAATTAAATCTAAATTACTTGGCGCAAAAAAATAAAAATTAAAAAATATTCAAACCCCCCTGCAGAAAATAAGAGGAGGAGCTCCTTCGTCTTTTAGGAAAAAAAAAAAAATTGTTTTTCTTCTCAAAAATAATCCTAAAAAAACTCGGAGGGGAAAGGGAGAGAGGAGCCCCCCCCCCCCGCTATTCCCAAAAATCCCAAAAATAGCGGAGGAGACCCCACTAAAAAAAAAAAAAAAATAAAAAAAGAGGAGGGGACCCCCTTTCCCAGAAAAAAAAAAAAAAAAAAATCCCCAAAAAATAGGAGGACACCTCTTTTCCCAAAAAAAAAAAAAAAAAAAATCCTAAAAAATAGGAGAGGACTCCTTTCGGAAAAAAAAAAAAAAAAAACCAAGAAAATGAGAGGGGACCCCCTTCCAAAAAAAAAAAAAAAAAAAAAAAAAAAAAAAAAAATTCCCAAAAAAGCAGAGGGGTTTTCCAAAAAAAAAAAAAAAAAAAAAAAATCCCAAAAAAATCCGAGAGGGGAAAGGGCCAGCGGAGCCCCCTCCCCCTCCTCTCTCTTTTTTATTTATTTATTTTATTTACTTTTTTTTTCGCCAAAAAAAGCGGCGGGTTTGGGGTCGGGGGGAGGGGTGAGGATGAGGATGGAGGAGGAGGAGGGGGGGGGGGGGGAGGGGAGGGGGGGGATGAAGATGGAGGAGGGGGAGGGGGGATGAAGATGACGGAGGAGGAGGATGGAGAGAGGGGAGGAAGGCGGTGGAGGAGGAGGGTGCGGAGGCTGCGGAGGCCGCGGGAGGATGAGGAGGATGAGGAGGGTGAGGAGGATGAGGAGGGTGAGGAGGAGGAAGGGCCGCGCGGCTCGGCCGTGATGCGGCAGATCCCGAGCGCAGCCGCGCGGGGCGGCAGCGCCAAAAAATCCCGAGGAGCGAGCGGGGCCCGGAACCGGCCGAGCCCGGCCCGAAAAAACCCGAATCCATCCCGAAAACACCCCGGGATCCATCCCAAAAATTACCCCTGACACATTGAAAACACCCCAAATCAATCCCGAAAACACCCCGGGATCCATCCCAAAATTACCCCGGATCCATCAAAAAAACACCCCGGATCCATCCCAAAATTAACCCGAATCCATCCCAAAAAACCGCAAAACCATCCCCAAAATACCCCGGATCCTCCCCAAAAATACCCCGAATCCATCCCAAAAATAGCCCGGATCCATCCTAAAAATAGCCCGGATCCATCCCAAAATTAACCCGAGAATCCATCCCAAAATCACCCCGGATCCCCAAAATCACCCCGAATCCATCCCAAAATACTCCGAATCCATCCCAAAATTACCACAAACCCATCCCAAATTTACCCCAAATCCATCCCAAAATTACCCCGAGAATCCATCCCAAAAAAACCCCGGATCCATCCCAAAAATTACCCCGCATCCATGCCGAAAAAACCCCAAATCCATCCAAAAATAACCCCGGATCCATCAAAAAAACACCCCGGATCCATCCCGAAAATACCCCGAAAATCCATCCCGAAAACACCCCGGATCCATCCCAAAATTACCCCGGATCCATCCCAAAAACACATCAAATCCATCCCAAAATTACCCTGGATCCATAAAAAAACCACCCCGGATCCATCCCAAAAAAACCACGAAACCATCCCAAAAATACCCCAAATCCATCCCATAATCACCCCGGATTCATCCCAAAATTACCCCGAGAATGCATCCCAAAATTACCCCGAAATGCCCCAAATCTGCCCCTAATTCACCCCAAAATATCCCAAATTCAGCCCAAAATGCCCCGAGTTCACCCCAAAATCCTGCAAAACCCCAAAAATCCACCCCAAAATAACCCCAGAAATTCACCCCGAAATCATACCAAATTCACCCCAAATGCCCTAAATCCCTCAAATCCGCCCCAAAACACCCCAAATCCATCCCAAAATTACCCCGAATTCATCCCAAAATCCTGCAAAACCCCACAAATTCACCCCCAAATTACCCCAGATCCACCCAAATGTCCCAAATCCTCCCCAAATCTACCCCAGATCCGCCCCAAATCCACCCCAAAATACCCCAAATCCAGCCCATGCCCAAATCCCCCAAAATGCCACAAATCCATCCAAAAATGTCCCAAAATCCACCCCAAATCCCCAAATTTGCCCCAAAATCACCTCGAAACGCCCCAAAATTTCCCAAGTCCAGCCCAAAATTACCCCAAATCTGCCCCAAATCCTCCAATTCCGCTCAAAATCCGCCTCAAATTGGACCAAATCCTCCAAATCCACCCCAAAATGTCCCAAAATCACGAAAATCCACCCCAAAATCCCCTGAAATCCACCCCAAATTCACCCTGAAGTACCCCAAATCTACTCCAGAATGCCCAAATCCACCCCAAATTCCTCCAAATCCACCCCAAAATCCCAAAATCCACCCCAAAATAACCCAAATATGCCCCAATTCCACCCCAAACCCACCCCAAAATGCCCCAAAATTTCCCGAATCCACCCCAAATGCCCAAAATCCACCCCAAAATTACCCCAAATCTGCCCCAAATCCTCCAATTCTGCTCCAAATCCGCCTCAAATTGGACCAAATCCTCCAAATCCACCCCAAAGTGTCCCAAAATCCACCCCAAAATCAACAAAATCCACCCCAAATTCCCCTAAAATCCAGCCCTAGTCCACCCCAAACCCCACAACATGCCACAAATCCACCCCAAAATGCCCCAAAATTTCCCGAGTCCACCCCAAAATCTCCCCAATCCACCCCAAATACCCCAAATCCACCCCAATACCCCACAAATCTACCCCAAAATGCCCCAAATCTGCCCCAAATCCACCCCAAATGCAGCCCAAATTCCCCTCCAAACGTCCCAAATCCACCCCAAATCCGCCCCAAAATAAACCCCAAATCCGCCCCAAATCCACCCCAAAATGCCCAAACCCACCCCAAATTCACCTCCAAATGTCCCAAATCCACTCCAAAATACCCCAAATCTACTCAAAAATTACTCCAAATCCACCCCCAAATGCCCCAAATCCACCTCAAAATCCCCAATTCCACCCCAAAATGCCCCAAATATGCCCCAAATCCACCCAAAACTACCCCAAATCCACCACCAAATCCACCCCAAAATTACCCGAAATCCGCCCCAAATTGGACCAAATCCTCCAAATCCACCCCAAAATCCCCAAATCCACCCCAAAATCTCCAAAATCCACTCCAAATCCCCTCAAATCCAGCCCTAGTCCACCCCAAACCCCACAAAATGCCACAAATCCACCCCAAAATGCCCCAAAATTTCCCGAGTCCACCCCAAATACCCCAAATCCACCCCAATACCCCACAAATCTACCCAAAAATTACCCCAAATCTGCCCCAAAATCCAGCCCAAAATGCCCCAAACCCACCCCAAATTCACCTCCAAATGCCCCAAATCCACCCCAAAATGCCCCAATTCCACCCCAAATACACCCCAAAATACCCCAAATTTTTCCGAATCCACCCCAAATGCCCCAAATCCACCCCAAAATTACCCCAAATCGACCTGAAATGTCCCAAATCCAGCCCCAAATCCACCCCAATACCCCAAAAATCTACCCCAAAATCCCCAATTCTACCCCAAAATGCCCCAAAATGCCCCAAATATGCCCCAAATCCACCCAAAACTACCCCAAATCCACCACCAAATCCACCCCAAAATTACCCCAAATCCACCCCAAAATTACCCTAAATCTGCCCCAAATCCTCCAATTCTGCTCCAAATCCTCCCCAAATTGGACCAAATCCTCCAAGTCCAGTCCAAAATGTCCCAAAATCCACCCCAAAATTACCAAAATCCACCCCAAAATCCCCTGAAATCCACCTCAAATTCACTCTGAAATACTCCAAATCTACTCCAAAATGCTCAAATCCACCCCAAATTCCTCCAAATCCACCCCAAAATCCCAAAATCCACCCCAAATGCAGCCCAAATTCACCTCCAAATGTCCCAAATCCACCCTAAATCCCCCAATCCACCCCAAAATCCCCCAAACCTGCCCCAAATCCACCCCAAAATACCCCAAATCCACCCCCAAATCCCACAAAATCCTCTCCAATCCGCCCCAAAATCCACCCACATGCCCCAAATCCACCCCAAAATACCCCAAATCTACTCCAAAATTACTCCAAATCCACTCCTAAATGCCCCAAATCCACCCCAAAATGTTCCAATTCCACCCCAAATCCACCCAAAATCCCCTCAAATCCAGTCCAAAATTTCCCCAAAAGTCCACCCCAAAAATTCTCCAATTCCATTCCAAATCTACCCCAAATCCCCAAATCCACCCCAAAATCCCCAAATCTGCTCCAAATCTGGCCTAAAATCCCCCAAATCCACCCGAAAATGTCTCAAATCCATCCCCAAAATCCCCCAAATCCACCCCAAAATGCCCCAAATTTCACCCCAAAATGTTCCAGTTCCACCCCCAAATCCACCCAAAAATCCCCTCGAATCCAATCCAAAATTACCCCAAAAATTCCCCAATTCCATTCCAAATACCCAAAATCACCCCAAAATGCCCAAAAATCCCCCAAATCCACCCCAAAATGCCCCAAATCTTCCCCAAATCCAGCCTAAAATCCCCCAAATCCACCCCCAAATCCCACAAAATCCTCTCCAATCCACCCCAAAATCCCCCAAATCCACCCAAAAATCCGCCCCAAAATACCCCAAAACCCCACAAATCGACCCCAAAATACCCCAAATCCTTCCCAAATCCGCCCCAAAATCACCAAATCCACCCCAAAATCTTTGGGGTTTTGGGGACTCACTTTCCCCAATTTTGGGGGAGATCTTTGGGGTCCACCCACCCCAAATCCACCCCAAACCTGCAGGAGAACCCCAAAAATGGGGAATTTGGGGGGGGCTCAGATTTTTGGGGGGGGTCTGAAATTTTGGGAGGGTCTCAGATTTTTGGGTGTCCCGTTTTTGGGGTGTCCCATTTTGGGGTGACTCTCAGATTTTGGGGTGTCAGATTTTGGGGTGTCCCATTTTGGGGTCTGTCAGATATTTTGGGCCGTCCTATTTTTGGGGTCTCCGATTTTGTGGTGTCAGATTTTTGGGGTCTCAGATATTTTGGGGTTTCTCTCAGATTTTGGGGTGCCCCAGTTTTGGAGTCTCTCAGATGATTTTTTGGGGTGGTCTCACAGATTTTGGGGTCTCTCCATTTTTGTAGTGTCAGATTTTGAGGTGTCCCAGTTTTTGGGATGTCCCATTTTGAGGTCTCAGATTTTGGGGTCTCAGTTTTTGGGGTGCCCCATTTTGAGGTGTCTCAGAGTTTTGGGGCTTCTTAGATTTTGGGGTCTCTCCAATTTTGGGGTCTCAGATTTTGGGGTGTCTCAGATGATTTTTTGGGGTCTCACAGATATTTTGGGGTGTCCCATATTTGGGGTGGTCTCAGATGATTTTGGGGTCTCTCAGATTTTGGGGTGTCCCATTTTTTGGGGTGCCTCATTTCTTGGAGTGTCCTGTTTTTGGGGTCTCTCAGATTTTGGGGTCTCCGATTTTGGGGTCTCTCAGATGATTTTTGGGATGTCCCATTTTTTGGAGTCTCTCAGATTTTTGGGGTGTCCCATTTTGGGGTAACTCTCAGATTATGGGGTGTCCCATTTTTGGGGGTGTCTCATTATTAGGGTCTGTCAGATTTTGGGGTCTCTCCAATTTTTGGGATCCCAGATTTTGGGGTCTCTCAGATTTTGGGGTGCTCCATTTTTGGGGTCTCAGAATTTGGGGTGTCTCCATTTTTGGGGTCTCACAGATTTTGGTGTCTCTCTGTTTTCGGGGTTTCAGATTTTGGGGTCTCAGATAATTTTTGGGGTGCACCATTTTTGGTGTCTCAGATTTTGGGGTGTCTCAGATGATTTTTTGGGGTCTCACATTTTGGGGTCTCAGCTGATTTTCAGGGTTTCAGATTTTGGGGTGTCCCAAATGATTTTTGGGGTGCCCCGTTTTTGGGGTGTCCCAGGAGATTTTGGGGTGCCCCGTTTTTGGGGTGTCCCAAGAGATTTTGGGGTGCCCCGTTTTTGGGGTCCCAGCTGATTTTAGGGTCTCAGATTTTTGGGGTGCCCCATTTTTGAGGTCCCCGCCGATTTTGGGGTCTCACCTCGCGGCTCTCCTGCAGGAATCGCTGCAGCTCCAGCTGATCCCGGAGCCGCCGTGCCCGGTCCTGGGCCAGCTGCTGGTTCCGCTGGCTCCTGGGGGGATAATTAATTAATTAATTAATAATAAGTAATAATTAATAATTAACCCCTTAAATAACCCCTTAATTAACCACTAATGAATACTAATGAAACCCTAAATAACCCTTCATAAATCCCTCATTATCCCTAATTAACCCTAACCCAGTCCTGGGCCAGCTGCTGGTTCTGCTGGCTCCTGGGGGGATAATTAATTAATTAATTAATTATTAATTAATTAACCCTAATAAATCTTTCATTAACTCCTTAATTAGCCACTTAGTAACCCCTAGTTATCTGCTAATTAACTCTTCATTAACCCTCAATTAAATCATCCAGTCCTGGGCCAGCTGCTGGTTCTGCTGGCTCCTGGGGAGACAATTAATAATTAATAATTAATAATTAATAATTAATAAATAATAATAATTAATAAACTATTAATTAACCACTAATTAACCCTTAATTAACCCTTCATAAAGCCCTCATTAACCCCTAATTAACCCTAACCCAGTCCTGGGCCAGCTGCTGGTTCCACTGGCTCCTGGGGGAAAATATTAATTAATTAGTTACTAATTAACCCTTCATTAACCCTTTAATTAACCTTTTAATTAACCCTTTAATTAACCACGAATGAACCCCTAAATAACCCTAACAACTAATTAACCCCTAAAACAACCCCAATTAACCCCAACCCTAACCCAGTCCTGGGCCAGCTGCTGGTTCCACTGGCTCCTGGGGAAGAATAATTAATTAACAATTAATTAACCCTTTAATTAACCCTTTAATTAACCACTAATTAACCTCTAATTAACCACTAATCAACCCTTGATAAACCCCTCATTAACCCCTAATTGATCCTAACCCAGTCCTGGGTTAGCTGCTGGTTCCACTGGCTCCTGGGGGAACAATTAATTAATTAATAATAGACCACTAATTAACCACTAATGAACCTCTAAATAATCCTTCATTAGCCCCCCATTAACCCCTAATTAACTCATCTAGTCCTGGGCCAGCTGCTGGTTCCGCTGGCTCCTGGGTGGATATAATTAATTAATCATTAATGATTAATTAATCATTAATTACTCACTAATTAAGCCCTAATTAACCCTTAATTGACCTCTTAATAATCCCTAGTTATCTCCTAATTAACTCTTCATTAGCCCTTAATTAACTCATCCAGTCCTGGGCCGGCTGCAGGCTCTGCTGGATCCTGAGCAGGAAACAATTAATTAACTATTATTAACAATTAACTAATTAACTAACAATTATTAACTTCTAATTAACCATTAATTAACTAGAATTAACTCTGCATTAGCCACTAATTAGCCCCTAATTAACCCTAACCCTAACCCAGTCCTGGGCCAGCAGCTGGTTCCTGGGGGGAAATAATTAATTACCCACTAATTAAGCCTAATTAATCTATAATTAACCATTAATTAACCCTAACTAACAACTAATTATCCCCTTAATTAACCCCTAGTTAACCCTAACCTTACCAGGGTCCTGGGCCAGCTGCTGGTTCCCCTGGCTCCTGGGGGGAAGTAATTAATTAATCAATCATTAATTAATCACTAATTAACCACTAATTCACCACTAATTAACCACTAATTCACCTTAATGTATGCTTAATCTTTGAGATCCTACACGAATTTTAGGATCCTACACATAATTTTTGAGATCCTACACAGAATTTTTGGGATCCTACACAGAAATTTTGAGATCCTACAAGGAATTTTTTACATCCTACATGGAATTTTGGGGTCGTACACGGAATTTTTTGGATCCTACACGGAATTATGGGGTCGAATTTTTAAGACCCTAGACAGAATTTTGAGATCCTACACTTTATTTTGGAGATCCTACACAGAATTTTTAAGAACCTACACAGAATTTTAAGATCCTCCACAGAATTTCAAGATCCTACACGGAATTTTGAGATCCCACACAGAATTTTTGAGATCTCACACAGAATTTTGAGACTCTACATGGAATTCTGAGATGCTCCATGTAATTTTTGGGATCCTACACATAAATTTTGAGATCCTACAAGGTATTTTTTATGCCCTACACAGAATTTTGGGGTCGTACACAGAATTTCTTGGATCCTACATGAAATTATGGGGTCGTACACAGAATTTTTATGATCCTAGACAGAATTTTGAGATCCTACACTTTATTTTGGAGATCCTACACAGAATTTTGAGATCCCACAGGGAATTTTTGAGATCCTACATGGAATTTCGAGATCCTACACTTAATCTTTGAGATCCTAAATGAAATATTCAGATCCTCCTCGAATTTCTAAGATCCTACAGAGAATTTTGAGATCCTACACGAAATTTTTATGATCCTACACAGAATTTTGAGATGCTACATGAAGTTTTTGAGATCCTACATGGATTTTTTGTTATCCTACATGGAATTTTCGAGATCCTACACTTAATCTTTGAGATCCTAAATGAAATTTTGAAATCATACACGAATTTCTAAGATCCTACAGAGAATTTTGAGATCCCACACTGAATTTTTAAGATCCTACACAGAAATTTGAGGTCCTACATGTAATTTTTGAGATCTTACATGAATTTTTGAGATCCTACAAATAATTTTGAGATCCTACATGGAATTTTGAGATCCTACATGGAATTCCAAGATCCTACACACAATTTTTGAGACCCTACATGAAATTTTGGGGTTGTAGACAGAATTTTGAGACTCTACATGGAATTATGAGATCCTACATGTAAATTTTGGGATCCTACACAGAAATTTTGAGATCCTACACGGAATTTTTTCTGTCCTACACAGAATTTTGGGGTCGTACACGGGATTTTTTGGATCCTTCATGAAATTATGGGGTTGTACACAGAATTTTGAGATCCTACACAGAATTTTAAAAATCCTACACGGAATTTTGCGTTCCAGGTTCTTCTCCCGGACGAGCCCCCACCTGTCCCTGAGCCCGGCCACGGCCTTGGCCACGCGCTCGCCGTGCAGGTTCTGGGATCCTGCATGGAAATTTGGGATCCTACACGGAATTTTTAAAATCCTACATGGAATTTTGGGGTCCTGGGTGGGGTTCTGAGGTTCATGGTGGTTTTTTTCGGTCCTGGGTGGTGTTTGGGGTCCTATATGGAATTTTGAAATCCTACACACAATTTTGGGATCTTACACAGAAGTTTTAAGATCCTACAAAGAGTTTTGAGATCCTACACAGAATTTTTAAAATCCTACACAGAAATTTGAGATCCTACATGTAATTTTCGAGATCTTACATGGAATTTTTGATGCCCTACACAGAATTTTGAGATCCTACATGGAATTCCGAGATCCTACACACAATTTTTGAGACCCTACGTAAAATCTTGGGGTCGTAGACAGAATTTTGAGGCTCTACATGGAATTCTGAGATCCTACATGCAAATTTTGGGATCCTACTCATAAATTTTGAGATCCTACAAGGTATTTTTTATGCCCTACACAGAATTTTGGGGTCGTACACAGAATTTCTTGGATCCTACATGAAATTATGGGGTTGTACACAGAATTTTTAAGATCCTAGACGGAATTTTGAGATCCTACACTTTATTTTGGAGATCCTACACAGAATTTTGAGATCCCACAGGGAATTTTTGAGATCCTACATGGAATTTCGAGATCCTACACTTAATCTTTGAGATCCTAAATGAAATATTCAGATCCTCCTCGAATTTCTAAGATCCTACAGAGAATTTTGAGATCCTACACGAAATTTTTATGATCCTACACAGAATTTTGAGATGCTACATGAAGTTTTTGAGATCCTACATGGATTTTTTGTTATCCTACATGGAATTTTCGAGATCCTACACTTAATCTTTGAGATCCTAAATGAAATTTTGAAATCATACACGAATTTCTAAGATCCTACAGAGAATTTTGAGATCCCACACTGAATTTTTAAGATCCTACACAGAAATTTGAGGTCCTACATGTAATTTTTGAGATCTTACATGAATTTTTGAGATCCTACAAATAATTTTGAGATCCTACATGGAATTTTGAGATCCTACATGGAATTCCAAGATCCTACACACAATTTTTGAGACCCTACATGAAATTTTGGGGTTGTAGACAGAATTTTGAGACTCTACATGGAATTATGAGATCCTACATGTAAATTTTGGGATCCTACACATAAATTTTGAGATCCTACAAGGAATTTTTTATGCCCTACACAGAATTTTGGTGTCGTACACAGAATTTCTTGGATCCTACATGAAATTATGGGATTGTACACAGAATTTTGAGCTCCTACACTGAATTTTTAAAATCCTGCATGGAATTTTGGGTTCCAGGTGTTTTGAGCCCCCACCTGTCCCTGAGCCCCGCCACGGCCTCGGCCACGAGCTCGCCGTGCAGGTTCTGGGATCCTGCATGGAAATTTGGGATCCTACACGGAATTTTTAAAATCCTACATGGAATTTTGGGGTCCTGGGTGGGGTTCTGGGGTTCATGGTGGTTTTTTTCGGTCCTGGGTGGTGTTTGGGGTCCTATACGGAATTTTGAGATCCTACACACAATTTTGGGATCTTACACAGAATTTTTAGGATCCTAGACAGAATTTTGAGATCCTACATGGAATTTTTGAGATCCTACACGGAACTTTTATGATCCTACACGGAATTTTGAGATCCTACATGAAATTTTTAAAATCCTACACAGAAATTTGAGGTCCTACATGTAATTTTCGAGATCTTACATGGAATTTTTGATGCCCAACACAGAATTCTGAGATCATACACAGAATTTTGAGATCCTACATAGAATTCTGAGATCCTACACACAATTTTTGAAATCGTACACTAAATCTTGGGGTCATAGACAGAATTTTGAGACTCTGCATGGAATTATGAGATACTACATTTAATTTTTGGGATCCTACACAGAAATTTTGAGATCCTACACAGAATTTTTAAAAAAAATTTAAAAAGAATTTTGGGTTCCAGGTTCTTCTCCCGGATGAGCCCCCACCTGTCTCTGAGCCCGGCCATGGCCTCAGCCACGCGCTCGCTGTGCAGGTTCTGGGATCCTGCATGGAAATTTGGGATCCTACACGGAATTCTGGGGTCCAGGTGTGTCAGGCTGTGCCCCTACCTGTCCCTGAGCCCGGCCATGGCCTCGGCCACGCGCTCGCTGTGCAGGTTTTGCTGCCGCCGGAGGCTCTCGCCGGCCTGCAGCACCTGCTGCACCTTCTGCAGGCTCAGCTCCAGCGTGGTGGTGAAGTCCTGGTGCTCCTTCAGCGCCTTGGTGACGCCCTCCACTGAGTCCGGCAGCTCGGCGTGCGCCAGGACGGACTCCTGGAGGGGTCAGGGAGGGGTGGTGACCGCTGGGCTGGGCGTGGGGTGGTCACATCAAAGAGAGGGAGGGTCCAGCGGGAGCTGGGGGCCACCCAAAATCTACCACCCAAAATCCTCTTCCACCCAAAATCCACCAACCAGGACCTGTCACCACCTAAATCCATCAGCCAAAACTTTCTGTAGCCCAAATCCACCACCCAAAATATTCTTTTAGACATCTGCATCAACTAGGACCTGTCACCACCAAAAATCCAACACCTAAAACCTTCTAGAAACCGTTCCCACCACCCAAAATCTTCCTTCACCCAAATCTATCAACCAGGACCTGTCACCATCTGAATCCACCAACCAGGACCTTTTACAAATCATTCCCAGCACCCAAAATCTTCTTTCACCTATTTCCATCAACCAGGACGTTCTCCCATCCAGGTCAATCAACCAGGACCTGTCCCTAGCCAAATCCACCACCTGAGACCTTCAACAAACTTTTCCCACCACCCAAAATCTTCTTCCACCCAAATCCATCAACCAGGACCTGTCACCACTCAAATCCAGCATCCAAAACCTTCTGCAGCCCAAATCCACCACCCAAAAATCTTCTTCCACCCAAATCCATCACCTAAGACCTTCTAGAAACCGTTTCCACCAGCCAAAATCTTCTTCCACCCAAATCCATCAACCAGGACCTTCTACAGCCCAAATCCACCACCCAAAATCATCTACAAGCCATTCCCACCATCCAAGATGTTCTTCCACCCAAATCCATCAACCAGGGCTTGTCACAACCCATCTCCATCATTCAAAACCTTCTACAGCCCAAATCCATCACCCAAGACGTTCTAGAAACCGTTCCCACCACCCAGAATCTTCTCCCGCCCAAATCCACCAATCCAGACTTTCTCCAACCCAAATGCACCAACCAGGACCTGTCACCACTCAAATCCAGCATCCAAAACCTTCTACAGCCCAAATCCACCACCCAAAAATCTCCTTCCACCCAAATCCATCACTCAAGACCTTCTAGAAACCGTTTCCACTACCCAAAATCTGCTCCCACCCAAATCCAGCAACCAGGACCTGTCACCATCCGAATCCACCAACCAGGACCTTTTACAAATCATTCCCAGAACCCAAAATCTTCTTTCACCTATTTCCATCAACCAGGACGTTCTCCCACCCAGGTCAATCAACCAGGACCTGTCCCTAGCCAAATCCACCTCCTGAGACCTTCAACAAACTGTTCCCACCACCCAAAATCTTCCTTCACCCAAATCCATCAACCAGGACCTTCCACAACCCGTTCCCAACACCCAAAATCTCCTTCCACCCATCATCCCCACCACCCAAGGCCTCCTCCCGCCCCTCCTGCCACACCTGGTTGCAGAGGCTGTTCTGGCACTGCCGCACGTCCCGCAGGAAGAGCTGGAAGACGTGGGACTGCACCAGCACCTCCCTCCTCACCCAAAACCTTCTCCAACTCAAATCCACCACCAAAAATCTTCTCCAGCCCAACCTCATCACCCAAAACCTTCTACAAACCATTCCCACCACCAAAAATCTTCTCTCACTCATTTCCATAAACCAGGACCTGTCAACAGCCATCTCCAACATCTTAGACCTTCCCAAATCCACCAACCAAGACCTTCTAGAAACCATTCTCACCGCCCAGAATCTTCTTCCACCCATCTCCATCAACCAGGACCTGTCATCACCCAAACCCATCAACCAGGACCTTCTACAGCCCAAATCCACCACCCAAAATCTTCTTCCACCCATCTCCATCAACCAGGACCTGCCAGCTCCCAAATTCATCAGCCAGGACCTGTCTCCACCCAAATCCACCAACCAAGACCTGTCACCACCCAAATCCATCACTCAAAACTTTTTTCCACCCATCTCCATCAACCAGGACCTGTCACCAGCCATCTCCATGAGCCAAAATCTTCTACAGCCCGGACCCACCACCCAAAATTTTCTTTCACCCATCTCCATCAACCAGGACCTGTCACCAGCCATCTCCGTGACCCAAAAACTTCTACAGTCCGAACCCACCACCCAAAATCTTCTTTCACCCATTTCCATCAGCTAGGAGCTGTCACCACCCAAATCCATCAACCAGGACCTTCTACAGCCCAAATCCATCATCCAAGACCTTCTAGAAACTGTTCCCACCGCCCAAAATCTTCTTCCACCCATCTCCATCAACCAGGACCTGTCATCACCCAAATCCACCATCCAAAACCTTCTACAGCCCAAATCCACCACCCAAAATCTTCTTCCACCCAAATTCATCACCCAAAATCTTCTTCCACCCAAATCCATCACCCAAAATCTTCCTTCACCCAAATCCATCAACCATGACCTGCTCCCACCCAAATCCATCAGCCAGGTCCTTCCACAACCCATTCCCAACACCCAAAATCTTCTTATACCAACCAGGACCTGCTCCCACCCAAATCCACCACCCAAAAACTTCTTCCACCCAAATCCATCAACCAGGACCTTCTACAACCCGTTCCCAACAGCCAAAATCCTCTCACACCAACCAGGACCTGCTCCCATCCAAATCCATCACCCAAAATCTTCCTTCACCCAAATCCATCAACCATGACCTGCTCCCACCCAAATCCACCAGCCAGGACCTTCCACAACCCGTTCCCACCACCCAAAATCTCCTTCCACCCACCATCCCCACCACCCCAGGCCTCCTCCCGCCCCTCCCGCCACACCTGGTTGCAGAGGCTGTTCTGGCACTGCCGCACGTCCCGCAGGAAGAGCTGGAAGACGTGGGACTGCACCAGCACCTCCCTCCTCATCTCCCAGCTCTGCAGCAGCTTCCCCCAGCCCGCCTCCAGCTTCTGCAGCCACTGCTGCAGGGACAGGTAGGGCACGTCCATCTCCTCCAGGGCCAGCAGCTCGCTGGCCGCCTGGATCTTGGCGTAGTCCTCCTCGTAGCCGTTGATCTCCTCCTTGAGCGCCACGTGCACGTTCAGCAGCCTCTCGGCCTCCTCCAAGCTGTCGGGCACCTCCTCGGAGCCCACGGCGGCTTGGGTCTTCACCAGCCACCCCAAGAAGTTGTCCAGATCTTGGATGAACTGCTGGAGGCGCCCGGCGACCGTCAAGGTGTCCTCGCACCCTTGGAGGGCTCTCTTGAGGTCGTCCCACTCGTGGCCGATCTCCTCGAAGGGCAGCAGGATCTCCAGGGCGCGCTCGGGGTGGGCGGCGGCCAAAGCTTCTCCTTCCCGCTGGAGCTCCACCAGGCGCGGCTCCAGCACGGCCAGAGCGGCTTCCACGGTGGAGAGGCGGCGCTGGAGCGCCAGGACGCCGCCCAGGTCGCCGCCGCCGCCGCCGCCGCGCGTGGCCTCCACGGCTTTGCGCTTCTCGCGCACCTGCGCCTTCATCTCGCCGCACTCCAGCAGAAAGTTCTGGATCTTCAGCACCGAGCTGAGCCGGCGCTTCTTGGTGTCCACCAGCTCCACCACGCGGTTCCAGCTGGGGGACGGGGGACAAGGGGGGGTGAGGAAAAGTCCTGCAGGATTTTTGGGATGCTACGTGGAATTTTTGAGACCCTACACGGAATTTTCGAGATCCTACACAGAATTTTTTTGAGATCCTACATGGAATTTTTGAGATCCTACACTGAATTTTAGGGTTTTGCAAAGAATTTTTGGGATCCTACACGGAATTTTTGGGATCCTACACAGAATTACTGATGTCCTACACAGAATTTTTGAGATCTTACATGGAATTTTTGAGATCCTACATGGAATTTTTGTGATCCTACATGGAATTTTGAGATCCAGCAGCTCCACCACACGGTTCCAGCTGGGGGACATGGACAGGAGGGGGTGAGAAAAATTCCTGCAGGATTTTTGGGATGCTACATGGAATTTTTTAGACCTTACACAAAATTTTGAGGTCTTGCATGGAATTTCTGAGATCCCACACAGAATTTTTGAGATCCTACATGGAATTTTGAGATCCACCAGCTCCACCATGCGGTTCCAGCTGGGGGACAGGGACAGGAGCAGGGTGAGACCCCCTGAGATGGGATGGAGCCCACCAGGATGGGGATCAACCCTTGGATGGGCTGGGAATGGTGGCCCGGAGACCTGGGCCTCATGGGGACGTCCCACCAAGTTTGGAGGTCTCCAGATTTGGTTGTCCACACCAAGGAGACCCCAAGAACATCAAGGTCCACCTTGGGACCATTCGGATGGGTTTGGTTTGGTTTGGTTTGGTTTGGTT
Organism: Oenanthe melanoleuca; assembly: GCF_029582105.1. NCBI lineage: Eukaryota > Metazoa > Chordata > Aves > Passeriformes > Muscicapidae > Oenanthe > Oenanthe melanoleuca. Next base: position 6,310,990 of record NC_079358.1, read on the forward strand.
TGGTTTGGTTTGGTTTTCAACCATTCCATTGGACACCGTGATCCCATGGGGATGTCCCACCAAATTTGGGGTCTCCAGGTTTGGTTGACCCCACCAAGGAGACCCCAAGAAGGTCAAGGTCTACCTTGAGACCCCCAGGATGGGTTTGGTTTGGTTTGGTTTGGTTTGGTTTTCAACCATTCCATTGGAGACCTGGACCCATGGGGACATCCCCTCACTGGACAACCACAGGTTGGGGGTCTCCAAGAAACCCAACTAAGAAGACCCCAAGAAGGGTCTAGATTGGCCTTGAGACCCCCAGGATAGGTTTGGTTCGGTTTGATTTGGTTTGGTTTGGTTTTAGTTTGGTTTTCAACCATTCCATTGGAGACCTGGACCTCACGGCGATGTCCCACCAAGGTTGGGGGTCTCCAGGTGGCCTCACACAAAGTTCCCTCCACAAGGAGACCCCAAGAAGGTCGAGACTCATTTCAGGACCCCCAGGATGGGCTTGGACCACTGTCCTGGAGAGGTGGAACCCATGGGGACATCAAACCACTGGTCAAGGCCACCAAGGAGACCCCAAGAAGGGTCAAGGTCCACCTTGAGACCCCCCAGGATGCTTTGGTTTGGTTCAGTTTGGTTTGGTTTGGTTTTCCACCATTCCATTGGAGACCTGGACCCATGGGGACACCCCACCACTGGACAACCACAGGTTGGGGGTCTCCAGGCTTGGTTGTTCCTACCAAGGAGACCCCAAGAAAGGTCAAGGTTGACCTTGGGACCCCCAGGATGTGTTTGGACAATCCATTGGAGATCTGGACCCCATGGGGACAACCCACCAAGTTTGGGGTCTCCAGATTTGGTTGTCCCCACCAAGGAGACCCCAAGAAGGTCAAGGCCCATGTTGGGACCCCCAGGATGGGTTTGGATGATTCCATTGGAGATCTGGACCCCATGGGGACGACCCACCAAGTCTGGGGTCTCCAGGTTTGGTTGTCCCCACCAAGGAGACCCCAAGAAGGTCAAGGTCCACCTGTGCTCCGTACCGGCTGTTGAGATGGTCCTGGCAGGACCGCACCTCGTCCGAGCTGGGGTGGCCGCCCTCCAGCAGCTGCTGCACCACCTGGTTGACGTCCAGGATCCGCCCCATGACGCTGTTCATCTCCTGGTCCAGACTCTCAAACCTGAGCGGACGGACACGGGCACGTCCACCACGGCGCGCCGGACACCTCAACGTCCGGCGCCACGCCACGCCCACACCACCCACCTGTGCTGGACAACCTCCACCTCATCCAGCTCCTCGGGCACCTCCATCTTCTCCAACCATTGCTCCTTCTCGTCCACCCACACCTCGCAGGCGTGCACCTCGCTGAACATGCGGTAGACGGCCAGCGCGTCCTGCAGCCACTGCGTCCTCAGCACGGCCACCTCGGCCACCTCGCCGTAGAGCTGCTCCACCTCCACCACGCGGATCTGCACGTCCACGCCCTGCCGGTGGTCGGGGGCCAGCAGCGCCAGCTGCTTCCGCAGCGACATCACGGCGCCGCGGTGCTTCTCCACCTCGTCCACCACGGCGCGGTGCTTGCGCAGCAGGGCCTGGCTGGAGTAATCGTCGTGGCCGAAGTCGTCGCTGGACACGATGCGGTACATGTCCTGCAGCCAGGCCACCAAATCGTCCGTCTCGGCGCTGAACTGGAAGAAGTTCATGGCGTCCTCCAGGCGCTGCTGGTGGAGGCCGGTGACCTCCTCCAGCTTCTTCCAGCGCAGGCAAACCTCCCTCATCTTCTCCTGGATGCCCACGGAGCCGAAGGATTTCTTGGCCAGGATCTTCTCGCCTTTCTTCATGGTTTGGTGCAGCAGCGCCCGGCGGTTGCCCAGCTCACCCAGCATGGTTTTGTGCTTGTTGGTCAAGGTGACGACGCTGCTGAGGTCGCGGCCGCAGGTTTTGGCGGCCAGGATCTTCTCCTTCTCTCGGATCCAGGCCTCGGCCTCCTCCATCTCCTGGAAGAAGGTCCAGAGCTGGCGGGAATCCTCCAGCTCCTTCCTCCTCTTGGCCGCCAGCTCCTCCAGCTCCTCCAGGCACGTCTGGACGTGGTTGACGCGGTTGCAGATGATCTGGGGGTCGCAGGGTTGGTAGCCTGCGGCGAGGGAAGGGGTTGGGGTGTTGGGTTGGGGTGTCCAGGGCGTGGTGGGGTCACTGGGGGGATCCAAGGAAGGACTGGGCGTGGTCTTAAGCTGGACTCAAAGATCTCAGAGGGTTTTTCTGACCTCGTTGGCTCAGTGGGGACTCTTGAAAGTGACCCACCAAGACCCTGAGTTGACCCTTCCATGACCCACCAAGACCTTTGGTTGACCTTTCCATGGTTCAGCAAAACCTTGGGTCAACCTTTCCATGGCCCACCAAGACAATGAATTGAACCTCCCATGGTCTGCCAAAACCTTGTGTTGACTCTTCCATGGCCCACCAAGACCTTGGTTGACCCTTCTATGACCCACCAAAACCTTGGTTGACCCTTCCATGGCCCACCAAGACCTTGGGCTGACCCATCCATGGCCCACCAAGACCTTGATTGACTCGCCCATGGTCCACCAAAACCTTGACTAACCCTTCCATGACCCACCAAGATCTTGGTTGACCCTTCTGTGACCCACCAAAACTTTAGTTGAGCCTTCCATGGCCCACCAAGACTTTGATTGACTTTTCCATGGCCCACCAAGATCTTGGTTGACTCTTCTTCCATCGCCCACCAAGACCTTGGTTGACCCTTCCATGACCCACCAAGACTTTGGTTGACCCGTTTATGCTCCAGGAAAACCTTGGGTTGACCCTTCCACAGCCCACCAAGACCTTTGGTTGACCCTTCCACAGCCCACCAAGCCCTGCCCAAGGCCCCTCACCTCCCCCCACGCCGGTGCCCCCCGTTACCCTCCAGCTCCGAGAACTTGAGCGCGGCGGCGTTGAGCGCCTGGACGCGCTCGGTCTGCGCCGCGATGTCGGCCTCCAGCAGCCCGTGCTTCTGCAGCAGATCCTCCACCTCCAGCAGATGCTTCCCCAAATCCTTGGAGACCAGAAGAACCTGGAGAGGGGAGAAAAAAAACAAAAACCGAGAAACCGCCGTCGACCGGAATCGCGCCGCGCCGCCGGCATCGCCGAACCTCCTCGGCGCCTACCTGCATCTCCTCCATCCAGTCGATCATGTAGACCATCTCTTGGAAGATCTTCTGCAGCGCCAGGTTCTGCTCCAGGCGGGCGCGGCGGGCGCGCACCAGCTCGGTCAGCAGCGCCCACTGCCGCAGGATGTTGTCCTTCTGGGCACCGATGCGCCGCGTGTCGTAGTAGCCCTCGGACTCCATCTCCAGCGCCAGCTCCACCACCACCTGGATGCGCTCCTGGTACGAGGAGATGTCGGCCTCGATGGCCTCGTGCTTCTTCATGGCCGCCTCCACTGCCGGCAGGTCGTAGCCGAAGTTGTCCTGGAGTTGGTGGGGGGGAAGGTGGAGGATGGTGGGGTGAGGTCATTGGGGGTCAAGGGGGAGGTCAAAGAGGTCCAACCACCTCTCCATGGTCAATGAAGAGGTCAAGGAGGTCCAACCATCCCCCCATGGTCAATGAGTTGGTCAAGGAGGTCGAACCACCTCTCCATGGTCAATGAAGAGGTCAGGGAGGTCCAACCAACTCTATATGGTCAATGAGTTGGTCAAGGAGGTCCAACCACCTCTCCATGGTCAATGAGTTGGTCAAGGAGGTCCAACCACCTCTCCATGGTCAATGAAGAGGTCAGGGAGGTCCAACCACCTTTACATGGTCAATGAGGAGCCCAAGGAGCTCCAACCAACTCTATACGGTCAAGAAGAAGCCCAAGGAGGTCTAAAAACCCCTCCTCTGGTCAAGGAGGTCCCACCACTCTACTGCTGGTCAAGGAGGAGGTCATGGATGTCCAAAAACCTCTCCATGGTCAATGAAGAGGTCAAGGAGTTCCAACCACCTCTCCATGGTCAATGAAGAATTCAAGGAGGTCGAACCAACTCTATATGGTCAAGGAGAAGCCCAAGGAGGTCCAAAGACCCCTCCTCTGGTCAAGGAGGTCCCACCACTCCACTGCTTGGTCAAGGAGGAGGTCATGGAGGTCACAAGACCTCTTCATGGTCAAGGAGGAGCCCACGGAGGTCCAACCACCCCTCCCCTGGTCAGGGAAGGGGTCAAGGAGGTCCAGGCACCTCTTCATGGTCAATGAAGAGCCCGGTGAGATCCAACCACTCCTCCATGGTCAAGGAGGGGGTCAAGGAGGTCCCACCAGTCCTCCATGATCAATGAGGAGGTCAAGGAGGTCCAACCACCTCTCCATGGTCAAGGAGAAGCCCAAGGAGATCCAGTCACCTCTCCATGGTCAAAGAGGAGCCCAAGGAGGTCCAAAGACTCCTCCATGGTCAAGGAGGAGGTCGTGGAGGCCCCACCACTCCTCTCCTGGTCAAGGAAGTACCAACACCCATCCATAGTCAATGAAAAGGCCAAGGAGGTCCAAAGTCCCCCCCAGCCAGTCAAGGAGGAGGTCAAGAAGGTCCAACCATCCCTCCATGGTCAAGGAGTTCCCACCACTACATTGCTGGTCAAGGAGAAGCCCAAGGAGATCCAACCACCTCTCCATGGTCAGGGAGGAACCCAGTGAGGTCCCACCCCTCCTCCTGGTGTCAAGTAGGTCCCACCAGCCCTCCACGGTCAATGATGAGGTCAAGGAGGTCCAACCACCTCTCCATGGTCAGGGAGGAGCCCAAGGAGGTCCAACCTCCCCTCCTCTGGTCATGGAGGAGGTCAAGGAGGTCTGGCCACCCATCCATGGTCAAGGGGGAGGTCAAGGGGGAGGTCAAGGAGGTCCAATCATCTCTTCATGGTCAATGAGGAGCCCAAGAAGGTCCAAAGACCCCTCCATGGTCAAGGAAGAGATCAAGGAGGTCCAACCAGCTCTCCCCTGGTCATGGAGGAGGTCAAGGAGGTCCGGCCACCCCTCCATGGTCAAGGAGAAGCCCAAGGAGATCCCATCACTACTACCCTGGTCATGGAGGAGGTCAAGGAGGTCCAACCTCCCCTCCCCTGGTCATGGAGGAGGTCAAGACGGTCTGGCCACTTTTTCCCTGGTCAGGGAGGTCCAATCACACCCTCCCCTGGTCAGGGACATCCAACAGCTCCATGAGTGGTCAAGGAGGACCCCAGTGAGTTCCCACCATCCCCCCCAGCGAGGTCCCACCACCCAAAACTCTTCTCCTCACCCCCAGCCCCACCCCGGGACGGCCCCACGGCCGCGCCCCACCTGCGAGACCAGGCGCTGGTTCTCGTTGAGCCACGTCTCCCTCATGACGGCCTTGTGGTCGAAGCGCTGGGCCAGCAGCTCCAGCTTCTCCTGCCGGATCAGCTCGTTCCTCAGAGCCACCTCCCGCTCGTGCTCCGCCTTCTCCAGGCAGCTCCAGGCCTGGCGGCAGGGGACACGGGGAGGTCATCGGGGTCCCCAACCCCCCATTGGATGTCCCCAAGCCCCCACCCCAGGATGGTGGTGAAACATTGATTTTAGAAAATTAGGATTTTACTTAGCTGAAAGTAATTAAAAGTTAGAAGTTAGGAGGGAGTAGTTATGTGGGAATTAAATAATTGATTGTCTGTCATTTGATGTTTGGTCAGCTGCGCCCACAATGGGGAAAAAAAAACTATTGAAACATAGACAATGCAACCAGAAACTCATTATTTGGAAAACTGGACTATCCCCAGAAATAATTTGTATTGTCATTGATAGAAAAAGTCAAAAGTTCAGGGTGAGGAAGACTCGCCTTACTTCCTCCTTTCAAGACCCCTCCCCACGAAAACGACCCCAGACTTAATTGAAGAAGCTTAATGGCTATTCAAGCTAATTACCATGGGAAGCGGGGGATGGGAGGGGCGGTTATTACAAATATATATATCACAAATTCTATACTACTATATATATTACAAACGTATTTATTTGAATCCTTTGGCAATAAATAAATAAATCACCTGTGAGTTTGAAGTGAATTAGAGAATTATCTCTAATGAATAAACACACACTTTTTAACTTCAACTTTTTAACTTTTAACTTTTTTTAGAGAGTCTTTTGTTGTCCCAGTCGAGTTTGGGTGTCATATTTTGGTAAACCAGTCGGCGGCTCCCCGGGCGCGGCCTCACCTTGTTGATGTCGGAGATGCTCTTGCCCTCGCTGGGCACGTAGAGCTTGCGGTTGGTGGCGCGGAGTTTGCTCTGGATGGTGAAGAGCAGAACCTCCAGGTTGCCCTTCTCCTGGAACCTGGCGCCAGCGGGGAGGAGAGCGTCACCGGCGGTGCCGGATGGGGCAGCGCGGACAGGGGGAGGGACACATGGACATGGGGCAGGATACAGGGACACACGGACACAGGGAGGGACACACGGACACGGGGAGGGACACAGGGACATGGGGCAGGACACAGGGACACACGGACACGGGGAGGGACACACGGACACGGGGCGGGACACAGGGACACGGGGCAGGACACACAGACACGGGACACACGGACACGGGGCAGGGCACAGGGACATGGGGCAGGGACACACGGACACGGGGAGGGACACACGGACATGGGGCGGGGCACAGGGACATGGGGCAGGGACACACGGACACGGGGCAGGACACACGGACATGGGGCGGGATACAGGGACACACGGACACGGGGTGAGGCACAGGGACATGGGGCAGGGCACAGGGACATGGGGCAGGACACACAGACACGGGACACACGGACACGGGGTGAGGCACAGGGACATGGGGCAGGGACACACGGACACGGTGCAGGACACACGGACACGGGGCGGGGCACAGGGACACGGGGCGGGGCACAGGGACAGGAGGCGGGACACACGGACACAGGGAAGGACACACGGACATGGGGCAGGGCACAGGGACATGGGGCGGGGCACAGGGACACAGGGCAGGGCACAGGGACAGGAGGCAGGACACACGGACATGGGGCAGGGACACACGGACACGGGGAAGGACACACGAACACGGGGCAGGACACACGGACACGGGGAGGGGCACACGGACACGGGGAGGGGCACACGGACACGGGGCGAGACACACGGACACGGGGAGGGACACATGGACACGGGGCAGGGCACACGGACACAGGGCAGGACACACGGACACGGGGCAGGACACACGGACACGGGGAGGGACACACGGACACGGGGAGGGACACACGGACACAGGGCAGGACACACGGACACAGGGCAGGACACACGGACACGGGGCAGGACACACGGACACGGGGAGGGACACACAGACACGGGGAGGGACACACAGACACGGGGAGGGGCACACAGACACAGGGCGGGACACACGGACACCAGGCAGGGCACACGGACACCGGTTTGGGGGGAACTGGGAGCTCCTCAACACCACCATGAGGTGGAACTTCACTATCATCATCATCATCATCATCATCATCATCATCATCATCATCACTCTCCAGGTCCCACCATCACCACCAGTTTGGAGTGAACTGGGAGCTCCCCATTACCACCATCATCATCATCATCATCATCATCATCATCATCATCATCATCACCACCACCCTCCAGGTCCCACCATCACCACCAGTTTGGGATGAACTGGGAGCTCCCCATTACCACCATCATCATCATCACCTCTCATCTCCCACTGCCACCAGTTTGGGTTGAACTGGGACCTCCTGAAAACCATCATCACCATGATGAACTGGGATCTCACCATCACCATCACCATCACCACCAACATCACTCATGTCCCACTGCCACCAGTTTGGACTGAACTGGGGCCTCCTCATCACCACCATCATCATCACCCCCCAGGTCCCACCATCACCACCAGTTTGGGGTGAACTGGGAGCTCCTCATCACCACCATGACCACACTACCAACCATCAGCCTCCACATCCCACTTCCCCCCAGTTTGGGCTGAACTGGGAGCTCCCCACCATGACCACCACCATGATTACCATCACCACCATGACCACAATCATCACCATCATCATCACCAGGACCACCATGACCATGACTATGGCCACCATCACCACCATGACCATGACAAAGACCACCCCCATGACCACTATGACCACCGTGACCATGAGCATGACCATGACTGTGATCATCACCATGACCTCCACGATGACCACCATGACCACGACCATGACCATGACCATGACCACCCCTCATGTCCCACTCCCCTCAGTTTAGGCTGAACTGGGATCTCCTCAATACCACCATGACCAAGACCATCACCACCATGACCCCCATGACCACCACCATGACCACCACCATGACCATGACCCAATGACCACCATGACCATGACCGTGACCATCAGCATGACCATGATCGTGACCATGACCATCACCACCATGACCACCATGACCATGACCATGACCACATCCCACTGCCCCCAATTTGGACTGAACTGGTCCTAACCACCCCCATGACCATGACCATGACCATGGACACCATGATGACCACCACCACCACCCCCATGACCATGACAATGACCATGACCATGACCACGCCCACCACCACATCCCACTCCTCCCAGTTTGGGCCGAACTGTGACTCCCCCCACCCCGCCCCGCCCGGCTCCTCACTTGACGGGTTTCTCCAGGGTGCAGAAGGCGGTGAAGGCCTGGAGCTGCTGCTGGACGCCGCTCAGCGAGTTGGCGAACTTCTGGTTGGCGATGATGGCGATGGTGTGCCGGATCCAGGCCAGCAGCTCGGCCGCCAGCGCCTCGTAGCGCGCCGTGATGGCCGCGATCTCCATCACCTGGTCCAGCACCTGCGGGGCGGCCACCGAGGGACACCAGGGGTCAGCAGGGGTCAGCAGGGGACACCAAGGGTCACCAGTGGTCACCAATGATCACCATTGGTCACCACTGGTCACCAAGAGTCACCAGGGGTCACCATGGGTCACCAGGGGACACCAAGGGTCACCAGTGGTCACCAGTGGTCAGCAGGGGTCACCAAGGCTCACCAGGGGACACCAAGGGTGACCAGTGGTCACCAGGGGTCAGCAGGGATCACCAAGGGTCACCAGTAGTCAGCAGGGGTCACCATGGGTCACCAGGGGACACCAAGGGTCACCAGTGGTCACTGGTGGTCAGTAGAGGTCACCAAGGCTCACCAGTGGTCACCGAGGGTGACCAAGGGTCGCCAGTTGTCACCATGGGACACCAAGTGCCACCACTGGTCACCACTGGTCACCAATGATCACCATTGGTCACCACTGGTCACCATTGGTCACCTATGGTCACCAACTGTCACCAGTGATCGCCAATTGTCACCATTGGTCACCAATGGTCACCAAATGTTACCACTGATCACCAGGGGTCAAGAGGGATTACCATTGGTCACCATTGGTCACCAGTGGTCACCAAGTGTCACCGGTGACCGCCAATTGTCACCATTGGTCACCAATGGTCATCAAGTGTTACCACGGGTCACCAAGGGTCATCTGTGGTCACCAGTGGTGACCAGTGAGCACCATTGGTCACCACTGGTCACTATTGGCCACCAATGGTCACCAAGTGTTACCACGGGTCACCAGGGGTCACCAGGAATTACCATTGATCACCATTGGTCACCATTGGTCACCATTGGTCACCATTGATCACCATTGGTCACCAATGGACACTAAGTGCCACCAGTGCTCACCAATGGTCACCAGTGGTGACCAGGGGTCACCAGGGATTACTGTTGGTCACCAGTGGTCACCAGGGGTGACCAAGCGCTGCCAGTGATCATCAGTGGTCACTATTGGTCACCAGTTGTCACCATTGGTCACCAAGGGACAGAGGGATGGACAGAGGGATGGACAGAGGGATGGACAGACAGATGGACAGAGGGGTGGACAGAGGGACAGACAGAAGGATGGACAGACAGACGGAGAGAGGGGATGGACAGAGGGGTGGACAGAGGGGTGGACAGAGGGACAGACAGAGGGATGGACAGAGGGATGGACAAAGGATGAACAGAGGGATGGACAGAGAGATGGACAGAGGGGTGGACAGAGGGATGGACAGAGAGATGGACAAAGGGATGGACAGAGGGATGGACAGAGGGATGGACAGAAGGATGGACAGAAGGATGGATAGAAGGATGGACAGAGGGACAGACAGAGGGATGGACAGAGGGATGGACAGAGGGATGGACAGAGGGATGGACAGACAGATGGACAGAGGGATGGACAGAGGGATGGACAGAGGGATGGACAGAGGGGTGGACAGACAGACGTACAGAGGGGATAGAAGGACAGAGGGATGGACAGAGGGATGGACAGAGAGACGGACAGAGGGACAGACAGACAGACGGACAGAGGGGTGGACAGACAGACGGACACCCCAGGCCGTGGCCAGCCCCACCTTGCCGATGCGCTTCCCCTCCACGGCCAGCGCCTTCATCTTGGAGAAGTAGTGGTAGAAGGAGACGACGTAGGTGATGATGGACTTCTCATCAGGGTCCTCCATGTTCACATCTGGGGACAGAGGGTCAGCGCCCCGGACACGCCACTGACCACCGGGGATGGTCACCACAACCAGAGATGGTCACCACAACCAGAGATGGTCACCACAACCAGGGATGGTCACTCCCACCAGGACTGGTCACCACAAACAGGGATGGGATGGTCACTCCCACCAGAAATGGTCACCACAACCAGGAATGGTCACTCCCACCAGGGATGGTCACCACAACCAGAGATGGTCACTGACACCTGGAATGGTCACTCCCACCAGAAATGGTCACCACAACCAGGGATGGTCACTCACACCAGGGATGGCCACTCCCACCAGAAATGGTCACTCCCACCAGGGATGGTCACCACAAACAGGGATGGGATGGTCACTCCCACCAGGGATGGTCACTCCCACCAGGGATGGATGGTCACTCCCACCAGGGATGGTCACCACAACCAGGAATGGTCACTCCCACCAGGGATGGTCACTCCCATCAGAAATGGTCACTCCCACCAGGAATGGTCACTCCCACCAGGGATGGTCACCACAACCAGGAATGGTCACTCACACCAGGAATGGTCACTCCCACCAGGAATGGTCACTCCCACCAGAGATGGTCACTCCCACCAGGGATGGTCACTCTCACCAGGGATGGTCACCACAACCAGGGATTGACGGTCACTCCCACCAGGGATGGTCACCACAACCAGGGCTGGTCACTCCCACCAGGAATGGTCACTCCCACCAGGAATGGATGGTCACTCCCACCAGGGATGGATGGTCACTCCCACCAGGGATGGTCACTCACACCCGGAATGGTCACTCCCACCAGGGATGGTGACCACAACCAGGGCTGGTCACTCCCACCAGGGATGGTCACTCCCACCAGGAATGGATGGTCACTCCCACCAGGGATGGTCACCACAACCAGGGCTGGTCACTCCCACCAGGAATGGTCACTCCCAACAGGAATGGTCACTCCCACCAGAGATGGTCACTCCCACCAGGGATGGTCACTCCCACCAGGGATGGATGGCCACTCCCACCAGGGATGGTCACTCCCACCAGGAATGGCCACTCCCACCAGGGATGGTCACTCCCACCAGGAATGGTCACCACAACCAGGAGTGGTCACTCCCACCAGGGATGGTCACTCCCACCAGGGATGGTCACTTCCACCAGGGATGGTCACTCCCACCAGGGATGGTCACCACAACCAGGAGTGGTCACTCCCACCAGGGATGGTCACTTCCACCAGGGATGGTCACTCCCACCAGGGATGGTCACTCCCACCAGGAATGGTCACCACAACCAGGAGTGGTCACTCCCACCAGGGATGGTCACTTCCACCAGGGATGGTCACTCACACGCCACCGCACTGGTCCCACCCGAGATTGACCCCACTCAAAATAAAAACACGAGCAGGCAAAAATTAAAATAAAACGAGTGTTTGGAGGTGGAGATGCCATGTGACTGGAGAGATGGACAGATGGACAGATGGACACATGGACAGACGGACAGATGATGGACAGATGGACAGTTGGACTGATGGACACAGAGATGGATAGATGATGGAGTGATGGACAGGCAGAGAGATGGACACATGGACAGATGGACAGATGGCCACACAGGCACACAGACACATGGACAGATGGACACACACATGGACAGATGGACACATGGACAGATGGACACATGGACACACGGACACATGGACACACAGACACCTGGACAGCTGGACACATGGACAAATGGACACATGGACACACAGACAAATGGCCACACAGATGCACGGACACACAGACACACAGACACATGGACAGATGGACAGAGGGACATATGGACAGAGGGATACATGGACAGAGGGACAGATGGACACAAGTACAGATGGACAGATGGACAGATGGGCACACGGACACACAGCCAGCTGGACACACGGACACATGTCCATCCGTCTGTCCGTCCCTCTGTCCCTCTGCCCATCTGTCCCTCTGTCCGTCCGTCCCTCTGTCCGTCTGTTCGTACCCTCGGGGTCCAGCAGCTTGCTGAGCCCCAGGTGCTGCTCGGCCGTGTTGAACGCCTGCTGCAGGTTGTAGGTGGCGTTGGACTTGGTCAGCTTGTGGAAGTCGATCAGGTCCGGCCTGGCACGGGGTGGACACGGTCACCTCGAGCCCCCCAGACCCCCCCACCCAAAGCTGACCCCGATGTCCGGGGGGTCACTCCCGGTGTCCACCCCGCGCTGACCGGTGCCGGTGGATGAGGGCGTTGAAGGCCAGGCCGTCCCTCCAGCTGGTGGTGAAGTTCTGGATGTTGACCTCGGGGTAGCTGTGGGGGACAGAAGGGGTCAGCGGGGGTCAGCAGTGGTCAGTAATGGTCAGCAGTGGTCAGTAGGGATCAGTAATGGTCAGTAGGGGTCAGTAATGGTCAGTAGTGGCCAGCAGGGGTCAGCAATGGTCAGCAGGGGTCAGCAATGGTCAGCAGTGGTCAGTAGGGATCAGTAATGGTCAGCAGTGGTCAATAATGGCCAGCAGGGGTCAGTAATGGTCAGCAGGGATCAGCAGGGGTCAGCAGGGGTCAGTAGTGGCCAGCAGGGGTCAGTAATGGCCAGCAGGGGTCAGTAATGGTCAGCAGTGGTCAATAATGGCCAGCAGGGGTCAGTAATGGTCAGCAGGAATCAGCAGGGGTCAGCAGGGGTCAGTAGTGGCCAGCAGGGGTCAGCAGTGGTCAGTAGTGGCCAGCAGGGGTCAGCAATGGTCAGCAGGGGTCAGCAATGGTCAGCAGGGGTCAGCAGTGGTCAGCAGGGGTCAGTAATGGTCAGCAGGGGTCAGCTGTGGTCAGCAGGGGTCAGCTGTGGTCAACAATGGTCAGCAGGGGTCAGTAGTGGTCAGCAGGAGTCAGCTGTGGTCAGCAATGGTCAGCAGGGGTCATCGGGGTCATCAAGGGTCATCAGGGGTTATCAGGGGTTATCAGGGTCATCAGGGGTCAGTAGGGGTCAACAGGGATCAGTAATGGCCAGCAGGGGTCAGCAATGGTCAGCAGGGGTCAGCAGGGATCAGCAGTGGTCAGCAGTGATGCACTGTGGTCAGCACTGGTGATCACCAGTGGTCACCATTGGTCACCAGATGTCACCAGTGGTCACCAGCGGTTGCCAATGGTCACCACTGGTAACCACTGGTCACCACTGGTCCCCATTGATCACCACTGGTCACCAATGGTCACGAAGTGTTACCAGTGATCGCCAGTGGCCACCAACGGTCACCAGATGTCACCAGTGGTCACCAGCTGTTGCCAATGGTCACCATTGATCACCATTGGTCACCACTGGTCACCACTGGTCACCACTGGTCATCACTGGCCCCCACTGGTCACCACTGGTCATCACCGCCGCCCCCCGCCCTCACCCCGCCGTCTTCATCTGGCACCAGAGCAGCAGCGCGTCCTTGGCCCTCCACTGACCACCATTGGTCACCATTGGCCACCATTGGTCACCACTGGTCCCCACTGGTCACGAGTGGTCACCACTGGTCATCACTGGTCACCAATGGTCACCATCGATCACCACTGGTCACCAATGGTCAAGAAGTGCTACCAGTGATCACCGGTGGTCACCAGTGCTCACCATTGGCCACCAACGGTCACCACTGGTCACCACCGGTCACCACTGGTCATCACTGGTCACCACTGGTCACCAATGGTCACTACTGGTCATCATGGCTCCCCCCCGCCCTCACCCCACCGTCTTCATCTGGCACCAGAGCAGCAGCGCGTCCTTGGCCCTCCACTGACCACCAGTGGTCACCTTTGGTCACCATTGGTCCCCACTGGTCACCATTGGTCCCCACTGGTCACCACTGGCCATCACCGCTGGCCCCGCCCTCACCCCGCTGTCTTCATCTGGCACCAGAGCAGCAGCGCGTCCTTGGCCCTCCAGTGACCAGCACTGGACACCGTTGGCCACCAATGGCCACCAGATGCCACCAGTGGTCACCACCGGTCACCACTGGTCACCACTGGTCACCACTGGCCATCACCGCCGCCCCCTCCCTCACCCCGCCGTCTTCATCTGGCACCAGAGCAGCAGCGCGTCCTTGGCCCTCCAGTGACCAGCACTGGACACCATTGGCCACCAATGGTCCCCAGATGCCACCACTGGTCACCACTGGTCACCACTGGTCACCACTGGCCATCACCGCTCCCCCCGCCCTCACCCCGCCGTCTTCATCTGGCACCAGAGCAGCAGCGCGTCCTTGGCCGAGCGCGTCTCGCGGTTGTCCTCGGTCTTGATCTTGATGACCTGGATCTGGGGGGGGCAGCGGTCAGTGGCCGGCCGTGGCCGCGGCCGGGGCGGGCGGGGGCCGGCCCGGGGCGGCGCCGGCGGCACCTGGAAGCGCAGGATGATGGTCCAGATGAGCCCCAGCGTCAGGCGGTGGTTGCCGTCCACGATGTCGTGCGAGCCGACGTTCTCCAGGTGCACGCGCTGCTCCTTGAGGAACTGCAGCGCCTTGTCCACGTTCTCCAGCGAGTGGATGCGCATGCGGCCCCGCGTGGGGCGCGGCTGCGGGCGCGGGGACAGCGCGGCGTCACCGGGGGGACACCGGGGGGACATGGGGACACCAAGGGGTCATGGGGACACCAGGGGGTCACCCAGGGATCACCAAGGGGTCACCAAGGGGACACGGGGACACCGAGGGTTCACCAAGGGGTCACCCATGGGTCACCAAGTGGTCACAGGATTCACCGAGGGGTCACCAAGGGGTCACAGGGGACATCCAGAGGTCTCCAAGGGGTCACCAAGGGGTCACCAAGGGGTCACCAAGGGGACACCGAGGGATCACCAAGGGGACAGCAGGGACACCAAGGGGTCACCAAGGGTTCACGGGGGACACCCAGGGGTCACCAAGGAGACACCAGGGGGTCACCAAGGGGTCACCGGGGACACTGAGGGGGTCACCAAGGGGTCATGGGGACACCAAGAGGTCACTGAGGGGTCACCGGGGGGACATAGGGACACCCAGGGGTCACCAAGGGGTCACGGCAGGGTCACCAAGGGGACACCAAGGGATCACCAATGGGACAGGGGGACACCCAGGGGTCACCAAGGGGTCATCAAGGGGTCACAGGGGATACCCAGGGGACACCAAGAGGTCACAGGGGACACCCAGGGGTCACCCAGGGGTCACCAAGGGGTCACAGGGGACACTGTCACCAAGGGGTCATGGGGACACTGAGGGGTCACCGAGGGGTCACCAAGGGGTCATGGGGGACACCGGGGGTCACCAAGGGGACATGGGGACACTGAGGGGTCGCCAAGGGGTCACGGGGACACTGAGGGGCCACCAAGGGGTCATGGGGACACCAAGTGGTCACCCAGGGGTCACCAAGAGGTCACCAAGGGGACATGGGGACACCAAGGGGTCACCCAGGGGTCACCAAGGGGTCACCGAGGGGTCACCAAGGGGACATGGGGACACCAAGGGATCACCAAGGGGACAGGGGGACACTGAGGGGTCACCAAGGGGTCACAGGGGACACCCAGGGGTCACCAAGGGTTTAGGGGGGACACCCAGGGGTCACCCAGGGGTCACCAAGGGGACATGGGGACACCCAGGGGTCACGGCAATGGCGGTAATGGT